>NC_051216.1:9119773-9212273 GCF_015220715.1 Pygocentrus nattereri | reverse complement strand
TATCTATCTATCTATCTATCTATCTATCTATCTATCTATCTATCTATCTATCTGTCTGTCTGTCTGTCTGTCTGAAGTTCTTTCTATCTATCTATCTATCTATCTATCTGTCTGTCTGTCTGTCTGTCTGTCTGTCTGTCTGTCTGTAGTTCTATCTATCTATCTATCTATCTATCTATCTATCTATCTATCTATCTATCTATCTATCTGTCTGTCTGTCTGTCTGTCTGAAGTTCTTTCTATCTATCTATCTATCTATCTATCTATCTATCTATCTATCTATCTATCTATCTATCTATCTGTAGTTGTATCTATCTATCTATCTATCTATCTATCTATCTATCTATCTATCTATCTATCTATCTATCTATCTATCTATCTATCTATCTATCTATCTAATTGTATTGCAGGCCTAGTTGTTATTTTTTTGTACTCTTAGTCGTTTGTAATATTGGCCTTAGTTTATTTACCAAAATAAAAGACTATCTGAGGAGATAATCTGGGTGGTCTGTGGGTGGACCAGGCATGGCATACAGTCACCTTATGAAGCCAGCAAAACATGTTCTATGTAACTGTATAGTGTTCAATTTATCATGACAATGGAGACAATGTATTACTCAAAATGTGGTAGACAACAAGCTAAAAACGCAGGTAGCTGGCTGTCTAGACTAGTGTAGCGTAGTGTAATACCGCTGCCCTCCACACAGCAGACCCTGGCTTGATTTCCTGCCTGGGCAAGCACATCACACTACAACAGTAAGAGTCCTTGGGCAAGACTCCTAACGCTACATTTGTCAACCACTTTGGATAAGAGAGCCTGCCAAAAGTATACCTATTAAGTTTGGTTCTTTTTCTCTACCTAAAACACTAAAAAATTGTCTCTGGCAACTATTTAGTGCTAAATAAACACAGAATCACTGTTTTCTTTTGCTCAATGGTTAGAGCTACACTATTGAAAGAAACTATCTGAAAGGCAGGCTTCTCAAATATGCCATTTTATTGCAGTCACAACTAGACTGTTTAAAAGCTCAGTTAAAATGTGGTGCAGAGTGGGACTTTCAAAAAGCAACTTCAGAAACAAAAGCTATGATGTTATGTTATGATATGATGCAGTTATTCTGATGCAGTGATTCCAGCTGATTTGTTTTGACCTTTTCAGGCTTTAGGAACATAAGAACACCCCCCCCCCCCCCACACACACACACATCCACCCACCGCACTTTTAATCATCACTATCCACAAATGCTCTCGCCATCATTTTTGAAGAGTTTGAGTAAACTTCACTAGAGTCGGTGCTGAGCATCACTTTCCCTGGCATGATCCGCTCATCGCACCCGAGGCTTTTAATTTCACTGTGTACTCACTGCGCTAATTACATGAGACAACGTGAATTAATGTCACGATTTGCATATATACGAGAAGCTCGCTGAACACCACAGTGCTGCTTCTTTTCTGATGCTTGACACCTCTGCCTCATAGCACTCGACCTATAATGATGCCAACACACTCGATCCCCTAAAGCCGAGACACTGCTGTGTGTAACAGACAGACATTTTTCCTGCTTTCCTTATTGGGCCACATCAACGAAATGTAATTTCCACAGTGTTCCCTTTGAAGCCCCTGTCTACTCATCTTTACCTTTTTTCTAACTGTGATCTAGTTTTTGTGATATTTTACTGCTATTTTGTGTTGAGAGATTTTGGAAATTACTTTGTCCTGCTTTTTCTTTCAGTTCGACTTGAGATGGGTGTTGCTATATTTGGGGCAGGTGAAATCAGATCTGCCAAAGAACCAATCAGAGTAAGCAATATGTACACTCACCTCCACTTTATTAGGTTCAGTTGCTTGTTAACACAAATAGCTAATCAGCCAATCACACGGCTGCAACTCAGTGTATTTAGGCATGTAGAGGTGGTCAAGAGAACTTGCTGAAGTGCAGACCGAGCATCAGAACAGGGAAGAAAGGGGATTTAAGGGACTTTGAACGTGGCGTGGTTGTTGGTGCCAGACGGGCTGGTCTGAGTATTTCAGAAACTGCTGATCTACTGGGATTTTCACGCACAACCATCTCTAGAGTTTACAGAGAACGGTCCGAAAAAGAGGAAATATCCAGTGAGCGGTCAGTTGTGTGGATGAAAATGCCTTGTTGATGTGAGAGGTCAGAGGAGAATGGGCAGACTGGTTCCAGATGATAGAAAGACAACAGGAACTCAAATAACCAACCAGAATCTCTGAGGAACGTTTCCAACACCTTGTTGAAAGAGTGCCATGAAGAATTAAGACAGTTCTGAAGGCAAAAGGGGGTCCAACCTTTTACTAGCAAGGTGTACCTAATAAAGTGGCCAGTGAGTGTATATGTCAGCTACTTGCATTCATCTCGCATAAAGTGACTAATCTGCTCTGAGTCCCAGTCAAAACTCACAGCAAGTAGGTTAATTAAGCCTTTCTAAATTTGTAGCGCAACAGTTGCCTCAAGAAGAGTTTGGATTCAATTCCCCAGCCGGACGATCATCAGCATCCTTTCTGTGCGGAGTTTGCATGTTTTTCCCATCTGCTTTTCCTCAGGATACTCCAGTTTCCTCCCACAGGCCTGTGGCCAGGCCGATTGGGCACTCTAAATTGCCCCTAGGTGTGAATGTGTGTGCGATTGTATTTGACTGTTTGTGTGCACAGCGATGGACTGGCGACCAGTCCAGGGTGTTTCCGGCCTTCCTGCCCGATGAATGCTGGGATAGGCTCCAGCACCCCACCGCGACCCAGGAGGATAAGTGGCTTAGATGATGTGTGTGTGAATGCAATTGATAGTGGTCCACCTTGAAAGTAGGAATAAATGACTTACAATGGGAGCCTCTGTTTGAGGAGCATGGCCCAGCACTTAGCTAGCTACCTATACGTTACTGATATAACATTAGGTCTGGGCGTTCAAACATCGGACACAGTATGTCCGTGATATATCAGAAAATGGAAGCCTGAGTTCTCCAATATTATCAGATAAATGTAATTAGATCTCTAAAATGGCCATTAGACAGTTTGTCGTCGCTAACCACTGCCTCTGGAGCTGGGCTGTTTACATTGCCTGGGAGACACCACTGTCAATCATGTTGCCTTCTGTATGTATTTATACTAATCCTTGACCAGGAAACTGACCCTAGGCTTAAAGGGATCAACACAATGACCCTTTTCGAAAAGGGTTCTATATATCACCCAAAAGGGTTGTTCTATTGTTACAAGCTTGACAACGAACCAACAGAAGAACCCACTTGGGCGCTATATAGAACCTTTTTCAAAAAGCAAAGAACCCTTTAATCATGCAAAGGGTTCTTTGAATGTACATGATTATATAGAGAACCATTTACTGAAGAACCGTTGAAGCACCATCTTTTTTAAGAGTGTAGTTGACCAGCCAAAATGTTTTCTGTCTGATTTTTGCTTATTTAGATTAGGACTTGAGCACCAAGGCTAATGTAGCTAATAATATTAAAATTACCCCATCACTTGCAGATTTGTCAACAATGGTGGTGATAGGAACCAGACATCCACCTCTACAAGCTCCTTCACTGTTATTATGCGAAATTATGAATACGCTGCCTGATGTCTGAAACACTGTTTTACGGTAGTTTTGAGAGAAGAGTTTGGGCTCAAATTGTCTTTAATAGTCTTTAAAAAAGTCTTCATTGATTTTTTTCCAGATATTTTCAAATATTTACACATATCAACAATATTTTCACTTTTATTACATATAAAAATGAAGAAGATACACATATGATCACTGGTCAATCTGGATAGTAAATAAAATGACTATATTTGTATTGTACATATTATGAGCCCTGGATCCTGTCACCTCTACAATGAACCATTTCACATCAAACCACTCTGAATGATTTTGTTTATATCTCAACGGTTCAATTCTGCATAGATGAAATTAATTCAGAGCATTTACTACATAGCATTTACTTGCTTTAGTCTCTCATACCTTTTCCCACATTGTTATTGTCCTTCATAATCTTCTGGTAGCATTCAAACTGCGCAGTCACTATCTTGTTCCTGGTGAAGCCAATGTCGTGGTACACATTCTGAGGCAGCTGCTGTTGGCTGTCGTTTATTTCAGGGCTGGCCAACACAGTGACCTACATAGAGACCACACAGACACAAGCACACAACATGAAGACTCTTTGCATTTCAGTTTAGATTATGTTGCATTAAGCCTTGGTGACTTGAAGGGCTATCAGCAGTAGAAAGAACGTAGAAGTCATTCAAATGAAATGGTGCAAAGCAGTCGAGCGTGCATACAGTGTTCCTGCATGCTCCTTTTAGCAATGCAAGTCATGGAGGATCATAAAGAGAGCACATTCGGTTTTCAAACAATCCATTTAACACTACACTGAAGGAGAACGAGGAAGCAGCCTGGCTGTTCTCAACTCCTGACCCATAACGCGCTGCGAAATAATAGAGTATGACACAATAGATCAGCATCATTTAGGCCTTTCCTCAACAGAGCTATCCTGGATTTTTAAACATGCAATTACAGCCCTGACCAACAGAGCACTGAGACACGATTTCTAAACTAGTTTTACTAGAACAGAGTTCTCCAGTGGCAGCACGGTGAAGGACCTGGGTTCGATTCCCCGGCCGGGCGACCAGGATCCTTCCTGCGTGGAGTCATGTTCTCCCTTTCTTTGTATACGTTTCCTCTGGGAACAGTTTCCTCCCACAGTCCAAAGACATGCAGTCAGGCGAACTGGAGATGCTAAATTGCCCCTGGGTGTGAATGTAGGTGTCTATGTGTCTGTCCTGTGGTGGCCTGGCAGCCTGTCCAGGGTGTTTCCTACCTTCCGCCCAATGACTGCTGGGATAGGCTCCAGCAACCCCTACGATCCAGGAGGATAAGCGGCTTATGTGATCTATGTGTGTGAGTGAGTTCTCCAGTCCTGCTCTTGCTTAGATTGTTAAAGACCCCACTACAAAAACCAGCCTAGTCCGCATGGCTAGTCTCCAGCAAAACCTGCAAATGGTGTGCTTTGAATACTGGTGTGCTGGTCAACCATCATCACCACGCTGGGTGACCAGCTACACCAGCAGAGCATGGAATTCACGCTTGTTTGTCTGTTTCTTTTCAGCAGGGTAGACAGTGAGAATCTCACTATTAGGGAGATTCCTAATGGCTGTAAGACTTAAATAGACACACGGGCCAAAATGAAACCATTGCTAAATGGTTGTAGTTTACTCAGATTCAACAGGGTACTGAAACAGGCCCTCTGTGAAATAGTAGTCGCTAGAGGCCCTTCTGATGACATATCTTGAAGGTGGAGGGCAAAACTACAACTGTTTTGGATTGGACTTTTGAGAGGTGGGCTGTTTTTATACTTTCATTTTTAAAATGTATAAATGTATTTTTCGCTTGCTGGCAAATGCAGAAGCAAGGCATATGATAGCATTACTGCTAGTAAGCCAAATAACGTTTTGCAGCCATTATTATAGTAACTGTATTATAGTAGCCATAAATTATAGTAACCGTCTTCAAATAATCATTACAGTGCAGGGAATGGATTACTCAAACGACAGAAATTACTCTTCAGACGAGGCGCACAACAAGCTACATGCTACAGTTAGCAAGGTACCTAGCTATGTAGTTACCTCATGTACGTTTGGCTACATGCTCTGGCTGAAAGGGGTAAAAAGCTTGTCTCTGGTCTCTATTTTGTGCTGAATACAGAAAAAATAGCTATGAGATATGCAAATTCTGGCTTGTTTGTATTTGTCAGCCTACAGCTCAGTGGCTAAGCTAGCAATCAGAATTAGTTGACACCACTGGGATTTTCAGTGGTTATACGTAATGCATTTGCGCAATGCATATCATAGCGAGAGAACGTTAATAGATTAAACACAAAAGGTAAATTCCAGCCAAACTATGAAGCTGAGGGATACAATACTGCACTACCGAATGTTACATTACATGACGAACTACATTAAATCCTTGTTTTAGTCTGAAATATAGCATTAAGTAATCTCAAATTAACTTGCTTCCATGGCTTCTAACACTTTAAGACATACTGTTATGGTCATAGAGGCGGCAAAGTTGCTCCATCACAAAACTAAATATGCAAACTTTGGCCAAAAATTGTGTCTTGCCTGATGTACTCCATTTGGGATATGAAGTAAATTGTGTACATCTGATTTGGCACCAAACCAGTAGGACAATGTCTGTTAGTAGAAATGGAGATGGAAAGTTTTACCTGGGCCACAGCCGACAGCATAAACAGAGGGACTGTCCAGCACCATTCAGTCTTCTTTTTCAGCATCTCTAGTCTGCTATTGACCTGTAAGAGACAGGATGGCCAATAAATCACTTTGCTCTCAGCTGGTTAGCACAAACAACATTAGGCCTCTAGCCAGGCAGGAGGGAACACCCCCATCCACCAAACACATACTGAGCAGGAGCTCCACGACGATCCTAAAGGCAAACCCTTCATTCCTCCCACACTCACCTCGCTGCACATCGCCCTGTTCGCACAACATAGTGGTGGCTGGCTCTGTGCCATCACAGCACATTAAATAACAGAGACAGGCGACGCGTACACTTCAGTCTGCATTACTGAACCCGCCCTGGCACTGCCAGGATAGAGAGCGCGCTGCGCTACCAAGTAGCAAATCGACCCTTAGTGTGAATGTAGGACGTGTTGGCGCCACGTTAGCAGTGACGTATGGAAATAAACATTCATTACTTAAACATTTAACCCGTAAGCAGGTCCACGCTGTTGTGACACTGTTGTAGAAATGATTTGCAGAACTCTTACTAAATTTGTGAATTGTTCATGTTGGATGGTTATACTTTTAGCACTTCTATTAAAGCTACCACAGCCGGTTAGCATCGTGTACCACAGTGTCGCTGGACTGTGTTGCAGTGAGGCGCCGATAATCATCAAGCTAAAGTTCATTCTACATCTAACTTGATGAATAAAACTTTCAACACAATCTGAATTTATCCCACTGGTATCAGCTAACTAACTCTTTACAAACTGTTCAGGCTCATTAGCTGAGGTAACACACGATTGGCATTTGTCTGTTGTCTTAAAGATTTCAAATTGAATGATTTTCTCTGGCTCCAGCACCCCCTAAGGGAGAAGATGTGTGTGTGTGTGTGTGTGTGTGTGTGTGTGTGTGTGTGTGTGTGTGTGTGTGTGTGTGTGTGTGTGTGTGATCAAATTTCAACCATACTGTCAGTTTTCAGTCTCGTTTTGAGTCTAATGTAACGCAGTAACGGGAAATGAGTGGCATGCTGTGGTGCTTAGAGAAACTGAGCAGTGCGGGAAGCCGCAGAGTGGGGAGGTGCATTGGCACCAAATGATGGAGCACTTTCATTAAAACAGTAGTTTTAATACATACTTCCAAACATTTGTGACTTGTTTCAAGTCATTTTTTTAGGTAAACTGATATCACTATGACAGCTTGCTTTAAGAAATGCATTTGTCAATCTTATAATACTCTCATAATCCCAAAATGACAATATGAACATGAACAACATTAGTATTATTGGCTAGATTTAAGATTTAGATTTGCCAAACTACATTATCTTGCAGTGTATCATGAACGGGCACTGACTGTGATGTCATGTTGGGTGCTTTCTCTGTCTGCCTGTGCGGTGGTAGTTTGGGTGTGACTAGTTGAATGAAGCGTCCTTTCCTATCTGCTTTTCTCTACTTCTGCCTGAATTCTATCCCATGGCCTCACTAAACACACCAGCAGAACTGACTAGCATGTGGATCCAGATGTGGATCTGCATGGCTACCAGGTCAGGCAGAAACAAGGAAGTCATACAGGAATGGGCATTTCATTCAGCTATTCAGACGCAGCCACAGAGCATTTGGGTAGTTTCAGCATGATATCGACATTTAGATGCTCACCTAGAGTGAAGTAGCTACTTTTGAAGAAGAAATGCTGCACTGCTGTTGACTGATACTCAACGTTTCAGGATCGGTATTGGAACAGGAAATGCGGTTGCCAGTACTATAATATGTATATATAGTTTAACCCTATCTTTAAATTCAAACAGATGCAAAACATGCGAATATCCTTGCCATTCAATCTGCTTTTGCCACTTATTAAAGTGATTTCAGAACATTGTTGTCATATTTAACAGATATGGAAAGAACGTGATCTTTCAAACCAAAAATTGAATTAATTAGATTATAGCTTTGTATTTGTATTTGGAATGGGGCTTGCGCACTTGGTTCTTTAACTCATAACAGTTCAGTTCATTCAGTGGTTCTTTAGTAAAGGCATTGGTTCTGTTTAGAACCATGAGGCCATGAGAACAGAGCCGTTTCACGCGTAAACAGTTCTTTGCATGGCAAAGTAGTTCTTCAGATTGATGGAGAACGTGTTGTGTATGGTTCTATATAGAATATTTTTCTTTCTATATAGCACAAAAAAGGGTTCTTCCTTTGTTACAAGCTTGACATCATAACGGTAGAAGAATCCTTTTTGAGTATTGAATAACCCCTCAAGAACCATCTTTAACTCATAACAGTAGTGCACACTTAAAATGATTAGTGAAGACATTGGATCTGTTTAGAACTGTGAGTTCTATATAGAACCATTTCATGCCTAAATGGTTCTTTGCATGGCAAGGCAGTTATTCAGATTCATTCAGTTATTCAGATGTTTCTTTATAGCACCAAAAGGGTTCTTCCATTGTTACAAGCTTGACATTGTAATAGTAGAAGAATTCTTTTCAGTACTAAAGTACCACTGAAGAACCTTCACATTAACTATTTTTGAACAAGAAAACAGTTATTTAGAAACATAAGTTGCACATTAGTCATATTTTATTGTTATTCAAAACAATAATAGGTGCTTAGAGATCCAAAATGCGAATGAGTCACTTGTTCAGAAATACAGAAGGTGTAAAATACAGGGGATCCTGGGGGTCTGGGGAGCCCTAATTAACCTCATGGACCACCTGAATGTCTCAAAATCAAAAATCCAGGGGGTCCCTGGATTTACACATATATACACATATACAGAGGCCAGTGTGGACATTTACGCTTCATAGCTCCTCTGGTGGCCACTGCCAAGGTCTCTGAACAGAGACACTCAGTTAGATATGGTTGCTGTGCTTCTGGGGCTGCACTGTTATAGCTAATCAACTAAACGACAGCAACACAGAACTTGTCAGCAAACTAATTTTAACTCAACCGCTTGACAGAAACAACTGCAACTATAGGCATTTTGACTAAAGCTGAGCTGTGTGCTACAGTTTCGATCAGTGGTGGACAGTAACTAAGTCAATGTAATTAGTTACTGTACTTAAGTAGTTGTTTTGTACCTGTATCTGTATTTGGCGACTTTTTACTTTCACTACATTTCAGAGTCTAATATCCAACTTTTTCCTCCTACATTTTGAGAAATCTGTCGTTCCTTTTGGTTTCTGTGTGTATAAAAACGTAACATGTCAAAACGAAAGAAGCGCAAAGCCAGAGCACCAATCAGGGCCCAGCGGTCACTTTGTTTAGAGCTGGTTTTGACCTGTTGGTCATACCGACCCAGTGCAGCACGCGGTTCAACGTCAGCGCAGCAGCGTAAAACTTTGGGAGAGTCTGTTCAACATAAATGATGAACTAACCTAACTTTGTGTAAATAGAGCTCAATATAGAAATATGTCCACATATGCAGTCGAGACTGACGCGGCTTTTTTCTGAATTTCTACAAACACCATTTCATTTTATAGTAAATGAGTTTGGGCTGGTTTATGTTTATGAACAGACGCCTACAGATCAACATAGTAAAGGAGCTCATCTGTGATCCTGAGTTTAAAGCCAGTTTTTATTCAACTTAAACTTGGAACTAAGTTGTAAATAAATCTTAAACTGAAACTTTGCTTGTGTGTAAAAAGTGATTTCAGAGCCACTCGGTTCTCCCTGATGGAAACTGTTTACCTTCAGTGTTTTGTGCTTATGGTCATTTTAATAGACGTCAGCGTCACTAATTAATGACGTTCTATTAAAAGACTGGTTTACCAAGAGTAACTTGGTAGTATCTTTTTGTTTCGATACTTAAGTACATTTGAAGGCAAATACTTCAGTACTTTTACTCAAGTGGAGGTCTAAAGGGAGGAACTTCTACTTTTACTGGGGTAATATTTACCTTGGGGGTCTCTACTTTAACTCATGTATATGGTTTGTCTACTTCGTCCACCACTGGTTTTGAGGCTTATTGTTATCTGTTCCAAAATTTCCTCATTGGGACAATACGTTAGTACTACTACTAGTGGTAATGTGGGCTTTGAGGATCTTAGTGGAAAGAAGCCATCTGTGGTGTATCTTCACTGCACTTAAGCGGATACAACCACAGTATGGATTACTTAATAAATCAATCCAGCTGTCCAGTTTAGAATAATACAACAGCTTAGCACTTTTAACTCAGTGTTTGTGACAAAAAGTATCCTCTAACCTCTCACTTGAGTAAATAAGCTGAGCAGATAAATCACTGTGTGGTCCCAAGACTACTCGGCAGGGGAGCTGTAGTGTGAGCCTGAGACGCTAGGGGGTATGGCCCGGGCCCAAGCCTGTTTAGAATTAAATCTGCCTGCGCTTACATCTCACTTTGGGGGAGCAGAAACTGATGTTGTAAAATATTATGACATCCTGGCTAATTGGAAACAGGCAGAACACATCAGCTGGATTTCTACACGGCCAAATCTCAGACTGTTCCAGCAGAGATCCAGGCACACCGACAGAGCGCCTTGGAGCTGTATGCTGATGAAAGGAGTGAAACTTCAGAGCACGATGTGCCACAATGGTCAGCACTGATTTTGGTAGAAAACTGCTTGGTGTGTTGTACTTAAGAAGACGTGCCAAGACACGTGCAGGTGTTTGGACAAGCTGTGAGAAGTCAGGCTTTCAGCATTTAAAAAAAGGGCATTCTACTGATTTTTCAACACTTCTGCATAACTCAGTGGTTTAGATATAGACAAAGTCATTTCAGAATGGACTGGTGTGAAATGGTTCATTGTAGAGACTCAGATTTCTTTACAGTGGTGGTGATAGGAACCAGGGGTCACCATATGACCATTACAAATGCTATCAAAAATGACCAGTGAACATTTTTGTATGTAATGTTAATGGTGGTTAAATAGTGTTAAAAAAAAGTTTTATTTGGGGACAATTTTGCTGTACAATGCCCTACATGCATAAATCTTAATGTATTGTAACCCCTTAACTGTCCAGGACCCATGGACAGGTCCAACATTGGTAATGAGATGGTACTTCATAGATAAATATAGAAAATGAATAAACACTTAACAGATTATCAGTAAAACATCAACAACATATCAGTAGCAGTAGTGAAGCGTCTGAATACACTGAAGTAAATATCTTGTAGATGTTCTTTTGATACATGACTTACATTTAGTAGATGGCATTGTTAATATGCTACTTACATTATGCAAAACCTAACCTTACCAACTTCAACCCAACACCTAATCCTAACCCTGGCCTTAATCCTAACCCTAAAATGAACCTAAACACAAAACGTAATCCTAACCCTAACCTTAACCTCAATCCAAACCCTAATCCTAACCTTCACCCTGGCCCTAATCCTAACCTTAACCTCAACCCAAAACCTAATCCTAACCCTCGCCCTGGCCCTAATCATAACCCTGACCTTAACCTCAGTTCAAAACCTAATCCTAACCTTCACCCTGGCCCTAATCCTAACCCTGACCTTAACCTCAGTCCAAAACCTAATCCTAAACTTCACCCTGGCCCTAATCCTAACCCTAACCTCAACCTCAATCCAAACCCTAATCCTAACCCTAACCTCAGTCCAAAACCTAATCCTAACCTTATCCCTGGCCCTAATCCTAACCCTGACCTTAACTTCAACCCAAAACCTAATCCAAGCCCTCACCCTGGCCCTAATCCTAACCTCAATCCAATCCAATCCAAACTCAATCCAAACCCTAATCCTAACCCTAACCTCAACCTCAATCTAAAACCTAATCCTAACCTTCGCCCTGGCCCTAATCCTAAAGCTGACCTTAACCTCATCCTAAAACCTAAACCTAGCCCTCACCCTGGTCCTAATCCCAACCCCAATCTCAACCTCACTCCAAACCCTAATCCTAATCTGCACCCTGATTCTAATCCCAACACTAACTTCAACCTCAATCCAAACCCTAATCCTAACCCGCACCCTGGTCCTAATCCTAACCCTCATATGTTTTTGACATGTTACTGAGAGTCTGTTCAGTGTTCCTCCTATTTAGATGTAGAATTTAGCATCGAAGTCCCTGTAGTTACTGGATAATAAGCAGTTGTATGTAAAAAGCCTGGGATTTTAAGGGGTTAAAAATATGTTCACATCAAAACTTTGTCTTGTATTTAAATCCATAAACATCAGACAGTGTATTCATAACAATTTCATATAATATCTTTCTGTGAGGGAGCTTTTAGGTGGAAGCCTGGTTCCTATCACCGCCACTGTGAACAATTCTGACTCTACGTTTCTCTAGAATGGTGCCTTTCACACCACATGAATTATGCAGGAATGTTGAAAAATTGGTGGAACACCCCATTACCAACACTTCCGCCTGAGGTTCTTAAGAATGACTTCTTAGAGAGCGCAGGCTCTCGGGTTCCTATTTATTTATTTATGTATGTATTTATTTTTACAGAATGGCTGGTCAAAGAGGATAATAAGAAGTAAAGATAATCTCATCAATACTGCTGCTGCGCTTACAGAGGTCTGACATATGAGTTTGTATACACAAGGAAATCACAGATTGACTGTAATGATGAAATCCTACTGCGTGAGATTCATTAATCCCCAGAAGTTCCAGTTATCAGCAACAATAACAACAAAGCACAGCATCATTTTATATCAATGACTTGTTGCTCATTGAAATAACCAGACAAACTCTGTTGAAAGCGCAGGTTCTAAACTCGCAACCCATATAAAGTTTGTGTTTATAAGCAGAACAGAGGATTGTGATTATTTAAAGATTAAGATTGGAAGTTATTGTTGTATCGGCCTCCTTTTATGGAAAGAAAAACACAGTCTTTACATATTTACTATGTTTTTGTCATTTGTTGACATCGAAAGAAGAGTAAAAACATCATTTTGCCATTTATTACATGTCAAAAATATATTAAAATGACCAAAAACGACAACAGTAGCTCATCTAAGCTTCAAAGGTGGAACGTAACTTGATGGTTCTGCCCTTATTACTAATTTATCATATTATATAATAAATACTGTTATAAAAACTGTAAATATTCCAGAAGACCTCAAACCATGCATCTCCTCATCACACCATTAGGAATTTGCAGTCATTTTTCCTCAAATGACCCCTAACACCCCTCTGTTCCTGGAGGATAACACTACTCAGATGCTTCAAATGCAAAGGGTTCGTTGAGAGTTCATGGCTCTTCTTCTTCTTCTTCTTTCGGCTGCTCCCTTTAGGGGTCACCACAGCGGATCATCTCCCTCCATCTTGCCCTATCCACTGCCTCCTCTACTTTCACACCAACCATCTCCATGTCCACCTTCACTACATCCATAAACCTTCTCTGAGGTCTACCTCTTCTCCTTCTACCCGGCAGCTCCATGTCCAACATTCTTTGACCAATATATCCACTATTCCTCCTCAACACATGTCCAAACCATCTCAACCTGGCCTCTCTGGCTTTATCTCCAAACTGCTCCACCTTCACCGTCCCTCTGATCTGCTCATTTCTAATCTTGTCCATCCTTGTCACTCCCAACAAAAATCTCAGCATCTTCATCTCCGCCACCTCCAGCTCAGCCTCCTGTCTTTTAGACAGAGCCACATTCTCCAAACCATACATCATAGCAGGCTCTATATAGAACCATTTTCTTTACCAAAGAACCCTTGATGAACTGTCTTTTTTGAACGTGAAGAAAGCCGAATATTTTATGAAAGCATGAAAGAAAATGATATCAAAGTGTGAATTCTGTTAAACCAGTCAGTGATGCAGTCCATCGTACTGCAAACACAAACAACAAGTCACATATAAACACCTGGTTTTAGGCTTTAATGCCCTTTTAATGGCCACATTCCTAATGTAAGTGGCTGTGACTGTGCTGAGAACCCTGTCACTGCTTTTCAGCTGCAAGAGCTAACAAATCTGACCACAAGGCCGTGAAGCGCGCCTACGTTTTTCATACTGCATGAGGATGAGGAAATCGTCCATTTCCATCATAAATAACAGGCAAAGTGTGGAGTGGACCATGACGGATGGGAGTATTACTGCATTTCCATTCCGAGGGCAGAAGGAGGAGATGGGTGGGCACAAACACACTCTGCTATGATTTGTGTTTAATTGATGGAATTATTGCCCTCCTGATGCAGGGCAGAGCTGAAGCAGGCAAAGGGAAATTCATTCATTTCCTTAAAGACTGACAGTTAAATCTCAACACTGAGCAATCGATCCTTCACCAAAGGAGATTTATTTTCCCAGAGGCTCCTCTTTTGTTTTTCGGTGTGTCAACAGCAAATGGATTCTCATCTCCGGGCCCTGTGAAGCAGCGGTATATCCACAGCCCATTGAGAGTGCGCTCCCATCAGACAGCACTGGAATGATAGCGTTTTGCTTCTTCGGAGGTGTAAGATTTCCCACAGTTAGTTAAAACCCGAGAGCGTGTACCAGAAACAGAGGCGGCTGCAGGAAGGGTTTGGTGCTGACACGAGGACGTCCCATGTCTTCCTCTTTAGCAAGGACTTGCGAATACTGACAAACTGTTCAAACACAGTGAATTATTAATGTGCCCTCCATCCTCCAGCTGTCCCTGCGGTATATCTGGGTACTTCTAAACTGGACTGCAGCTCTGGACTGGGGGGTTTGCTATACAAACAGACCCTACCATTAAAATGTTGGCTGACTGCTCATATTTAAAGGAATAGCCAGTGGTACTGTCAGGACTGTACAATGCGACCATACTCTCGCGTGTTCTAGGAGAGGGGTCGGCAACCCAAATCCCTACAATTGAATTTTGCCCTTGGGAAGCCACAACATTTCATGTCCATTTTACCGTCTTGGCTGTAAGTATGTCTCAGTATGTGCTGGTGAGTTAGTATAGGCTACCAAATTTAATATAAATGAAAATGCAGACTTGCTTTGCTCTGCTTTAAGCTTTAGCTCAGCTATAGCCGCTTTTCTCGCATCTCCAGCAGGAAACTAAAACTAAAAGTAGAAGTTTCTTGTAAAGCGTCTCTCAATGTTTGATTATTTACGAGGCTGAAATCAGCCTCATTCACCAGCTTCTCATTTGAATTTTCCCGTTCCACCTTAAATGTGCCAGCTGTGAATGAGAAACTGACTTTAGCTTTGGGGATTTTTTGTGTTTGTCAGTTTCCTGTTGCAGTTTAAACATATCAGGAAACCAGCTGGAGTGATTATAAATGCAAATAAGTTAATCTGTCTCTAAGTGATCAATGTTCATCTTTTCGTTTCGTTAGTTACTGTCTAGGCGAGATTTGTGTCTGCATTGCTATGGTGACCAGCAGTCTGTGCTGATCTTCAGGGTTAAAGGGTGAATCAGCAGTTCTACACCAAAACAGCATTTTAGACCATTTATTGTTAAACTGTGTTGAACGATCAGCAGAGCTTTATTTTACTGTAAATTATTTGTAAATATTATTTTGACCCCGGGTGACCAGGTCCTCTCTTTGTGGAGTTTATATGTTCTCCCTGTGTCTGCGTGGGTTTCCTACAGGTTCTCCGGTTTCCTCCCACAGTCCAAAGACATGCAGTCAGGCCAATTGGACATGCTAAATTGCCCTTGGGTGTGAGTGACTGCGTCTGTCTGTCTGTCTGCCCTGCGATGGACTGGCGACCTGTCCAGGGTGTATCCTGCCTTCCGCCCAATGACCGCTGGGATAGGCTCCAGCAGCCCCCCACGACCCTGAGGGAGAAGTGGCTTAGAAAATGGATGGATGGATTATTTTTATTTTATTTTAACCTATAAATCTGATTGTGGGGCTGTAAAAGATCACTGTTACACACATGCAGTAGAGCTTTATGGTGAAAAGTCGAATCTTTGAAATTTAAACATAAATTTCTGAATTTTTAAGTATTTGCTTTAATGACTGCAGGCACTCGAGCTGACATGGACTCTAAATTTGCACAAAAGCCTCTCGTGAGTAGATCAGATCCCTCTGAGAGATGTCAGAACACAAGCTTTGATGGAAGAGATAGGACAAAAAAAATCTTTTTATCTGTCACGAGGTTTTTTTTTTTTTGTTTTAAATTTTAAAAAATGTTACAATTTTAGTTGTTTATTTCTGTACACACCAAAAAAAGATGTTGGGGTCTTTAGTAAAGAAAAAAATTCAAAAAATTTTACAATTTTAGTTGTTTATTTCTCTTCACGCTTAAACATGTTTTAAAGGTTCTTTAGTAAAAAAAAATCCAAAATTCGACACTTTTACTTGCTCATTTCTCTATACGCTTAAACAGAATGTTTTTCAAGGGTTCTTTAGTAAAGAAAATAAAACCATAATACTCAAAGAGCCTTTTGCAGGATTAAAACATTGTTTGCATTTTAAATGGATCTTCAGACTGATGGAGAATGTGTTATATATGGTCCTATATAGAACCTTCTTGAAAATGGTTCTATATAGCATCAAAAAGAGCTCTTCTGTTGTTACAGGCTTGACATCGTAACAGTAGTAGAACCCTGTTTGGTGCTATATAGAACTCTCTTCACAAAAGTTCTATGTAAAGCCATCTCTGCAATCAGCAATCTGAAGAACCCCTTCACCATGCAAAGAACCATTTAAGCATGCAATAGGTTCTTTGGGTGTTCATGGTTCTGTATATTTAAAAACCCGCAATGAACCGTCTTTTTTATAGGTGTGGGTTTAAGATTTTCAGAGTGGTCTCACACTTTTACACGAATCCTAGTCAGTGATGCTGAATTTGCACGATCTTGGTCAGCCTCCATAAAACGAGGAGCCGTTTTCAGCCTTTTTCCTGAAGTGACCCGCTGCTACAACAGCAGTGTGGAGGACTACCCTTCCAGCTTTCTGCAGGCATTACCTCTTTTGTCAGCACATGCAAATTTGCACGCACAGGAGCACCCGGTGGAAGTTTCAAAGCTCCACAGATGCTTAGGTTGCAGCACCAAGCAGCAGGGGACCCCTCACAGATCCATGAGGCCGGGGCTCTGGGGCTGTTAGAGCAGCGACTGGGGAAAGCACTAAGCATGTTTAGGGTTCTTTGTATTGTTAAAGGTTCTTCAGACTGGCAGAGAATGTGTTTTATACAGTTCTATATAGAACCTTTTTCAAAAGGGTTATACATAGCATCAAAATATAGTTACAACGTCAAGTCTCTAGTAATAGAAGAACCCCTTTTGGTGCTATATAAAAAGATTCTATATGGAACCACACACATACATCCTCCATCGTTATAAAGAACGACTTTATGACCTTCAAACGACCTTTTAGTCATGCAAATGGTCCTATGAGTTTTCAATGTTCTACACAGAACCCTTTTCTTTACCAAAGAAGCCTTGAATAACCATCTTATTGAAATGTGTAGATGGTTCTATATGGACCCTTTTTGAAAAGCATTCTATATACCACCAGAAAGGGTTCTTCTATTGCTACAAGCCTAACAAGCTAACAATAGAAGAACGCTTTTGGGTGCTATTTGGAACCCTGTTCAAAACGGTTCTATACAGAACCATACACAAGACATTCTCCATCAGGCTAAAGAGCCTTTTCACTATGCAACCCTTTAAGCATTCTTTGAGTGTTCATTCTTCTATATAGAACCATTTTCTGTGTTAAAGAACCCTTGAATGACCATCTTTTTAAGAGTCTAGCAGTAACAGTCAGCTATTGGCTTTCCGTCTACATTCTCTAGCTAAATAAATAAACAAACAAACAAATACAAGAAGTGATTAAAATGTCAAAAGAGCCTCCCTTGAGATATGCAACTACGTTTCAAAGTTTCTTAAGTGCAACGTGAAACTGCCCAAATCATCTCCCACACGGTTTAACAGCTTTCTTCTGACGGGTTCGAAGCCATTTGATTTTCCCACTTGGTCTAATAACAACATCCTTATTTTGAACTTTGGCACCCACGGGCCTTATTCCTTTCAAAAGTTATGTAACCTTTTCTCTATTCCTGGTACTTCCTAAGCTCTATATCTGAGACTACGCTCTGCACTACGTGCATACGGGGCTCCACGGAACACTCAGTTGAAGAACCATTCCTTACCGGATCATTTGTGTAATCGGAATCTTTCCGTGGCTTAGTCTCACGTTTCTTTGATTTGCTTATTCGAATTTGAGAATTCTTCTTTAGGTGCAGTAGAGGTCTGGAATAGAGACCTGTGTACATTCAAAGTTCCTGCAAATTGGGACGTGGTGCGGCGTAACATTTTTCTGTCTCATCAGTTAATTCACCTTAAATTAGCTCACAGGGTTTACACCCCTCCCTGCCGTGCTTTTTCAACGAGGCTTTCGAATGACAGAAATTGCAACTGGGCTAAGGTGGAGATTATGTTCATATTCATATTGGTCATGTTCAGTTGTGAAGGCTTTATGGCTGCATGTCATACAAATCTCGTCTGGTTATTTGTCCGTCAACATTCCCCCGTCTCCAGCCTTACTTTTACTTCTTCTACTTCTGCTTAAAGTCATGATGGCAGCCTCAACTGCGGCCAAGAAATCAATCTTGAAAGGTTGGTTTGAACCTAACCTTTCTTTATCTCAGCTATGGTGTGGACGGGCAACTGCCAGATTCCACGGCAACGTTTCGCTTTTGGACTGAGGCCATTAATTATGTTAAGACTCTGTAATCACAGACATCTTGCTTTTGTTGAACGTGTATAAATGTATGATTTAATTGAATCGAACCATCAGCCAACTGTGCTTTGCACACTGTGGAATTAGACCTCCGCATTTAACCCATCCGTGCACACTAGTGAACACACACACTAGGGGCAGTGAGCGGTGGGCAGCCCTATCCATGGCGCCCGGGGAGCAACTGGGGGTTAGGTGCCTTGCTCAAGGGCACTTCAGTCATGGACTGTCAGCTGAGGGGATTGAACCAGCAACCTTCTGGTCACAGGGAAGGTTCCCTAACCTCCAGCCCACGACTGGCCCTTATGTATATGCATGTATGTACATGTATGTATGTAAGACCGCCCCCTTTCTGTGGTACTGATATGCAGAGAATGTTGTGTGTTTATTATCAACATTAAAAAAAGTTATCAACAAAAACAAAAAAAAAGGCAAAAGAGCCCACCCTCAAGAACCCAACCCAAAGAACCTGTAGTCTTTAAACGTTTCTCTCACCTTCAAGACCAGAAGGTTGCTTTCCTTCTTTAAACCAGAAAGTCTCTATACTGCTGCAGCACCACCGCAGACAAAGGGATAATTAAACTTTTCATTTTGGCTGAAGCGCCTCTTTATGATTTATAACATCTATTGTGGTTTTAGCCCTCAGAAAGCTATAGCTATTGTTTGTTTTTGTTGTACTACTCATATGGAGTTACATAATTGCATATGAATTACAGTTACTTAACGACTTTGCATTCTCTATTGATGGTTTCAAGTGGTGCACTTGTGACTTTCCTCTCTTTGTCAAAATGACAAAAACATGGCAAAAATGTAAAGGAGAGAATTCCCTTCTGCAAAACAAGACATGCGCTTTTCATCAAAATCATAATCACAAAAAAATAACACTAAAATAGATCGTATTAGCCCCGCCCATTCACACTGAAATTTAAAAAGGTGTTTTAGCCTGGACTGCTTTCTAAGGCCCCATCCCATTTCACCCCTTGCCCCTAACACTTAACCCTACCCCTGTTTCGCGCATTCATGTCTAGGGGTAGGGTCGTCCCGATTCTTGTTGAGATGGAGGGGTAGGGTCGTCCCGATTGTTGTTGAGATGGAGGGGTAGGGTCGTCCCGATTGTTGTTGAGATGGAGGGGTAGGGTCGTCCCGATTGTTGTTGAGATGGAGGGCTAGGGTCGTCCCGATTGTTGTTGAGATGGAGGGGTAGGGTCGTCCCGATTGTTGTTGAGATGGAGGGCTAGGGTCGTCCCGATTGTTGTTGAGATGGAGGGCTAGGGTCGTCCCGATTGTTGTTGAGATGGAGGGCTAGGGTCGTCCCGATTGTTGTTGAGATGGAGAGGTAGGGTCGTCCCGATTGTTGTTGAGATGGAGAGGTAGGGTCGTCCCGATTGTTGTTGAGATGGAGAGGTAGGGTCATCCCGATTGTTGTTGAGATGGAGAGGTAGGGTCATCCTGATTGTTGTTGAGATGGAGGGGTAGGGTCGTCCTGATTGTTATTGAGATGGCGGGCTAGGGTCGTCCCGATTGTTGTTGAGATGGAGGGGTAGGGTCGTCCCGATTGTTGTTGAGATGGAGGGGTAGGGTCGTCCCGATTGTTGTTGAGATGGAGAGGTAGGGTCGTCCCGATTGTTGTTGAGATGGAGGGGTAGGGTCGTCCCGATTGTTGTTGAGATGGAGGGGTAGGGTCGTCCCGATTGTTGTTGAGATGGAGGGGTAGGGTCATCCCGATTGTTGTTGAGATGGAGAGGTAGGGTCGTCCCGATTGTTGTTGAGATGGAGGGGTAGGGTCGTCCCGTTTGTTGTTGAGATGGAGGGGTAGGGTTGTCCCGATTTTTTTTTTTAAACTTTTTTTTTTTTTTGTAGTCACTGTATAATTCCACATTTCATATTTAATAGCCTTTGTGCCCTCACTGTTATTCTAAAATGTGAAAATAGTCAAATTGATTAGGGATGCATGATCGTAATTGGCCACAATCAAAATCAACAGATGCCTGCTCCACTTTATTATGTTCTATGTGGCCAATCTGTTGTACTTTTAAAAGGTACACAAGGTGAGACAGCTAGGAGCACAGGTGCTGCATTTAAATGCTGATGTTACACCTATAAAAACACCATAGCATAATTATACTTGATGCTAAACAGCCACTTTAATAAAGTAACAGATTTCAATAAGAAATTTTAAATGTCAGTTTATTAACTGTTCCCAAGGACGTTTATGATGTCCAGGAACATGGAGCCTAAACAACAGATAATGTTAGAACATTGCTAATCAGATATCATTGTCACTATGGGTTACAACTAACCATATGAACGCATGAGCATAAGCTGAGGCCTCTGTATGACGCAAGCCCTAAGGCCTTATGCGTACCATAGGCCTGAACCCCATAGGTCATGATATAGTCATGGACCCAGGATTGTGCACTGATCAGTATGCGCTGACATTAGGATCTAGCAGGAGTAAATAAATGTTATTTGTATTGCAAGTTGGGCTTCAAATACTGCATATGTGCTAGTGTGTTTCAATCGTTCATTCAGCCCAAACTGTTTAAAAAAGGCAAAAATTTCCTTCCTGTACTTCGGAATCAATAAAGTATGTATGTTTCCATCTATCTATTTCTCTACACTATATTGCCAAAAAGTATTCGCTGGTCTGCCTTCACGTGCATATGAAATTGAGTGAGATCCCATTCTTAATCCATAGGGTTTAATATGACGTCGGCCCACCCTTTGCAGCTATAACAGTTTCACAAGGGTTAGGAGTGTGTTTATGGGAATTTTTGACCGTTCATCCAGAAGCACATTTGTGAGGTCAGACGCTGATGTTGGACGAGAAGGCCTGGTTCAGAGTCTCTGCTCTAATTCATCCCAAAGGGGTTCTATCAGGTTGAGGTCAGGACTCAGTGCAGGCCAGTCAAGTTCTTTTACATCAACCCACTCATCCATGTCTTTATGGACCTGCTTTGTGCACTGGTGCACAGTCATGTTGGAACAGGAAGGGGCCATTCCCAAACTCAGACTCGATTGCCAGATGGAGAAGCGTGATTTACACCACTGCATTCCACACTTTGCACTGCGCTTGGTGATGTAAGGCTTGGATGCAGCTGCTCAGCCATGGAAACCCATTCCATGAAGCTCTCTACACTGTTCTTGAGCTGATCTGAAGGCCACATGAAGTTTGGAGGTCTGTAGTGATTGACTCTGCAGAAAGTTGGTGACCTTTGCGCACTATGCCCCTCAGCATCCGCTGACCCCGCTCTGTCATTTTACGTGGCCTACCACTTCGTGGCTGAGTTGCTGTCGTTCCCAATCGCTTCCACTTTGTTATAATCCCACGGACAGTTGACTGGAATATTTAGTAGTGAGGAAATTTCACGACTGGACTTGTTGCACAGGTGGCATCCGATCACGGTACCACGCTGGAATTCACTGAGCTCCTGAGAGCGACCCATTCTTTCACGAATGTCTGTAGAAGCAGTCAGACCTGTGGCCATGGAAGTGATTGGAACACCTGAATTCAATGATTTAGATGGGTGAGTGAAGACTTTTGGAAATATAGTGCATCTAAAAAAATATGGCTGTACAAATTAATGCTCAAAAAAATAATCAGCAGGAGTATCTAATATTTGTGCATCTACTGTATGTAATGTAAATTGTTGAGAGCAATTCAATAGGCCTGACTTGATGACCATACATAACAAAATATTCTTGAGTACGCAGCTCCAGCTAATCCTGGTCCCATTGTTACCTTTCCTTATTGAATGCTGCTCTACATCCTCCAGTGACCACAGGATGTTTGTACCCTGTCCTTTTCAAATCACTTTCCTCAGCACTCAGTAATGCCTCTTCCTATTTCCACAGCCCTCTGAGATCCGTGGCCTTCTCACAATGTGATCCACTGTGATTAGACTTATCGTTCGGCTCCAAGGCCTCTGCAGGCCAGAGCTATGGGTATCAATGTAAATATGCTCCAGATACCATGCAGTGATATTTTATTATTCTCTTAGTTTTTAATATTGCCACTGTGCAGTCAAGATAAGGGCTGCACACTGTGGACTGCAAATACAGCCAGCTGTGGTTTGGTAATCTTGGATAGTTAAATGAAGAAGCTTTTTCAACACCCGGATTCAAATAACTTTGAATGTTTTAGCGCAGAGTTTGATGGAATATGATAAATATGCACTGATTGGACATGGAAATTTAAATATATAGACACTTGAACTCATTTTAGTGTTAATTTACTTAATCTTCTTCTTCTTCTTTCGGCTGCTCCCTTTAGGGGTCGCCACAGCGGATCATCTGCCTCCATCTTGCCCTATCCACTGCCTCCTCTACTTTCACACCAACCATCTCCATGTCCACCTTCACTACATCCATAAACCTTCTCTGGGGTCTACCTCTTCTCCTTCTACCTGGCAGCTCCATCTCCAACATTCTTTGACCAATATATCCACTATTCCTCCTCAACACATGTCCAATCCATCTCAACCTGGCCTCTCTGGCTTTATCTCCAAACTGCTCCACCTTCACCGTCCCTCTGATGTGCTCATTTCTAATCTTGTCCATCCTTGTCACTCCCAACGAAAATCTCAGCATCTTCATCTCCGCCACCTCCAGCTCAGCCTCCTGTCTTTTAGACAGAGCCACAGTCTCCAAACCAGACATCATAGCAGGATGCACTGCTGTCTTGTAAACCTTCCCTTTCACTCTTGCTGCTATCCTTCTGTCACACATCAGCCCTGACACCCGTCTCCACCCACTCCATCCTGCCTGCACCCTCTTCTTCACCTCTTTTCTACACTGTCCACTGCTCTGGATGGTTGACCCAAGATATTTGAAGTCATCTACCTTTACGACCTCTACTCCTTGCATCTTCACCTTTCCACCTGCCTCCCTCTCATTCACACACATGTATTCCGTCTTGTCTCTACTGACCTTCTTTCCTCTCCTCTCCAGTGCAAACCTTCACCTCTGCAGATACTATACAGGTTACAGACTGTAGTCCATCTGTTTCTCTGATACTTTGTTAACTCCTACATATATTTGAAATATTTACATAGAGTTTCATCAGTGGGTCCCCATTTCGCTCTAATGACAGTGTGCGCCTGAGCTGGCATGCACTTCAAAAGTCTGTGCAAAAACTTCTGATGAGTAGCTTAAATCCATCTGAACATGAAATTCAGTGGAAGAGATTAGAGTCTTTTTATACCAAGGCCTTAACATGGGCAGTGTGATAAATGTGCTTAGATTTGATTAGTTACTTAGAAATAGTGCAGAATCGTTTTCTTCTGCATTTTACCACTTTCATTGTTTATTTCCAGGTGTGCATGAAAACAAATCAGATTTTCAATGTGGCCTCAGACGTTTGTATCCCACTGTACCTTGTTTACCTAGGTTGTAATGGTCATCCTCTAGTCCAGGAGTCACCAATCTTATCCCCAGATGATGTACAGGTTTTCATTCCCCTCAAGCAAGATGACGCCTGATTCCACTTATCGAGTCATTTGGTCTCAGTCGTCAAATGACTGATTGCTTATACGAGGTTTGCTTTTCCATGATTGGAATGAAAAACTGCAGCGACTCATCCACTGTGGATAAGTGGATAAAGAGACATCTCCTCCAGTCCTTCATCACTGCTTACCATTTTCTGGTCACAGGATGCTGTTTTTGGATATTTTCAGATTATGCTCAGTCCAGGAGTAAGACTGAGCTGTTCCAGCAACCCTATTATTACTAGTATTTACACTAATGTTAGAACCTTATTCTCTGCTCCTTTTGAGTCTTGGTTCCTCTCAAGCTTTCTTCCTGTTGCTCTTAGGAGATTTTCCTTGCCTCTGTCACCGTCAGCGACGCTCATGGGGGCTCGGACATGGATTTTTCTGTAAAGCTGCTTTGCGACAAAGCCTGTTGTAAAAAGCGCAATGTAAATAAACCTTGACATGACAGTAAAACCTTTAGCACACCGAACCAGTGTAACTGCATTGCTGAGAATGATCCTGGGGCCTTTATAACCGTCTAGCTGACACTTCATGGACATAGTGAATTTAGGCTCATGTGTGGCTGCTCCACAGTGTCCCATTCTGTCAATGCTTTTCTATGGAGATTACAGAAGATGTATGAGGGCAACTGAACACCTGTATCAGCAAGGGCTGCACATTTAAAATCCCAGGCTTATTACATACTAAGCCTTATTAATCAGTAACTAGAGGGACCTCAGTGCAAACTGGTGGAGCTATTCCTAAATTTACATTATATGGCATTTAGCTGACACTCTATTCCAGAGCGACTTACAATTTGATCATTTTACACAGGTAGGCCAAGGCAGTGTTAGGAGTCTTGCCCAAGGATTCTTATTGGTATAGTGTAGGGTGTTTGCCCAGGTGGGGATTGAACCCCATTATATAAATGTGTAATAAAACTTTGGCCCTGGCCATGTAAAGGTAGCTGAATACACAAACTAGAAGGAGTGTCTGGAAATATTTTTACATGTAGTGTAAGTGGACCAAATGAATTAGACAAGGTGTAGGTGTACCTAATAAAGTTACCAGTGAGCATACATAAGATGCGGTGCGCTTTGACTGAATCACTTAACGTGCTGCTAGGAAATCACTCCTAATGCTGTAAGTGCTGTGCTGATGAATCATGAATCACATGATGCACTCACTACAACAAGGACTCCTTCTTGGCGTACGTGCCACGTCAGCAACAAGCAGTAAACAAATTAATATAAAAAGCAGATAAATAAACAACATGAAAGAGAATGACACCTCAACTGTCCAACAACCTGAACAAGAACACTTACCTGACTCAGTCCTTCACATCTACCTCTCCATTATTAAACTGTTAAAATGTTTAGGCCCGTCACTCCCACATTAAATGTTTAATCACTGTGCACGATGCAGCTTTTTTCCGCCTCCACAGGTTAAATATAGAACAAGCAAATATTAATTCTTCGTCACTGTAATGTTGAAATGGTCTATTCAAAACTAAACAAACTTCTGCTCAACAAATGTCCAATCATCTCAATAGTTCTCAATAGTTCTAATTTGAACCAAATCACCAGGAATAACAATGCTTGCTATTTTTCCGAAATGACATGTTGAGGAATTATGATTTTAAGGGCATGGTTTTTCAAAATATACATTTTACACAAGTTTGCTCTCTCAAAGTGCAGTCAGACAAGGCATGTTCGGTGTCCCAAGTTGGCCAAACCATTAATGCACTTGCCTGTTGAGTAAGTTTCAGACAGACCTGCTTATTTGGTTTCTAGTACATACATACTGTTATCTACAGTACTGTGCAAAAGTCCAAGACCACCCTTTATTTACATAATGTCCAGCCAAAACAGCCATAAAGTACAAGTTTATCAGGTGTTTCTGAGGATACGTAATATAGGATAATGTATAAGGAAGGAGAAAGTCAAAAGAAAATTAGTGGAAAGACAGCAGTTAGAGAAAGCTACAGAGAAACGGGGGCTCCTAACAACTATCCAAGACCCGGTAGAAGCCAAAATTGCCCCCATTAGATAAACAGCACTTAAAGCTTTCATCTTTGAGAGAGAGGAGGAAATCAAGCTGCTTCAGATCTGAAAACATCCACAGGTGTTTCTGTCCATCCTTACACTGGGAGAATGAGTCAGCGCTGTGGGTCTGAAAGGATGTTTAGCTGTTCAAGAAGAACCTCACTGAGAAAAGGAGACAGACACATCAAACCAAGAAGCTGAACAATGGACTGACCACCCCAGAGTCCAGACCTCAACACCACTTAATGGTTTTGCAGTAAAAATGAAGAGGGGCTCACTACTCTGTGAAAGGCTGCACAATCAAATCAAAGAACCTCTGTATGCAAGGGACAAGCCTGAAAGGCCTGAAAGGCTTTACTATGGAGCAGCATGGCTCCATAGTAAAGAAATCCAGGTGCTAAACCGACCTGCCTGCAGTCCAAACTTGTCATCCACAAAAAATAAATAAATAAATAAATAAATTTGTTGCGTTGTGAAACAAAGCATGTGACAAAAGAGACCCCAAACTGTTGAGAAGCTGAAATTTCACTTTCAGAACTATTGCAGTTGGTCTCCTCAGTTCCCAAGCGCTTACAGAGTGTTGTTACAAGAAGAGGTCATGCAACACAGTGGTGAACAGGCCCCCGTCCCAACTTTTTTGAAACATGTTGCCGACATGAAATAAAGTGGGCATATTTTTTTTAATTCTCTGTTTCAAAATATGTTGGTTTTCTTTTGTTTGTTTCAATTAAATATGGTGTTTAAGTGATCTGCACATCTTTGCAATTGTTTTTATTTACATTTTGCATAGTGTCCCAACTTTTTGGAAACAGAGTGAACTACAGGTGTGGAGAAATAATACTGCAGATTTCTATGAAAAACTGAAAGTGAATCTCCTGAAAAAAATGAAAGCCTTCATTTTTATACCAAAAAAGATTAAAAAATGATATATTGGATTTTTCATGCCCTTGTGTCATTTTCCTTTGAATACATGTTTTTATGTTTATTTGTTATTTTCCTGATACTGAACATTGAATGAATTATACATAATAGCCATTTTAGCTGGAAATGAAAGTCTCTTTTGCACACTAGGATGGCTGCTACAGCTGCGCTTAGATGTCTGATGCACTTTTGTCCTTTTTATGTTCTTTTAAAGATTATAGAAGATCCTATAAGTGTTGGGACTTATGTATAAGAGGTTTGAGGTTCCGCTTCTTAAGTGTGATGTCAAACAAAGCAGAACCTCAGCTGCTGCCCAGGTGAGCAGGTGCCTCACAGCTCTGCCAGTGTTCCAGTGCTGTAGGTATAACTGATCAAGGCCTTCATTCTCTAAGGCAAGTGTAACAGTGTAGAGAACACAATGAACTATTGCAGTGATGTCAGGCTTTCAGATGTTGATACACATGCATCAGGTTATGCTCTCTAAAACATCCTTAATGAATTCCAAATGGGAACCTTGTTCTCGCTGCCAAAAACAATGCCCTCTCAGCAATTTACTTCACTGACTGTACTTCAGGGCCATGAGACATTAGTTAATTACCAGATGAAAGAAAGCAGATAGCAGGGAAGATGCAACACCAGGCAGTATTGTTCCCAGTTGGGGAACAATCATAACATCTAACTGGTTTTTGGAAGTTTTAATCCTGCCCTGCATTCATAGGGAAATTCTTCTCCAATACATTCTCACATTTATCATCCTGTGTGGTCTCCACCACATTCTCATATCTACCATCCTGTATAGGTTCCACTATGTTCTCATATCTACCATCCTATATCGGTTCCACCATGTTCTCATATCTACCATCCTATATAGGTTCCACTGTGTTCTCATATGTGCCATCCTGTATCAGTTAAACCATGTTCTCATATCTACCATACTGTATAGGTTCCACTATGTTCTTATATCTACCATCCTATTTGGGTTCCACCATGTTCTCATATGTACCATCCTGTATTGGTTAAACCATGTTCTCACATCTATCATCCCGTATGTGTCCTATCACATTCTCATATCTACCATACTGGATAGGTTCCACCATGTTCTCATATGTGCCATCCTGTATGTGTCCCATCAAATTCTCACATCTACCGTCCTGTACAGGTTCCACTATGTTCTCACATCTACCATCCTATACAGGTTCCACTGTGTTCTCATATGTGCCATCCTGTATCGGTTAAACCATGTTCTCACATCTACCATCCTGTATGTGTCCTATCACATTCTCATATCTACCACACTGGATAGGTTCCACTATGTTCTCATATCTGTCATTCTGTATAGGTTCCATTACTTTTTGATATCTACCATCCTGTATAGGTTCCACTATGTTCTCACATCTACCATCCTGTACAGGTTCCACTGTGTTCTCATATGTGCCATCCTGTACTGGTTAAACCACGTTCTCATATCTACCATCCTGTATGTGTCCTATCAAATTCTCATATCAACCATTCTGGATAGGTTCCACTATGTTCTCATATCTACTCTCCTGTATAGGTTCCCTTATGTTCTCATATCTACCATCCTGTATGTGTCCCATTAAATTCTCATATCTACCATTCTGGATAGGTTCCACTATGTTCTCATATCTACTCTCCTGTATAGGTTCCCTTATGTTCTCATATCTACCATACTTGTAAAGCTGTCCTAACTGCACCAACCAGTGCATCTTACAGGAGGATGGGTTCCTGGTTTGAGTCTTGGTTCTTCTCTGTTTCTTCCTCATGGTCTTATAGGAATAGTGGCTCATTTAAAATGGACTGAGGGGAAGTGGAAAAGTGTCCTGTGGTCCGACGAATGAACATTTGAAATTCTTGTTGGAAATCATGGACACTGTGTCCTCCGGGCTAAAGACCACTCAGCTTGTTATCAGCGCACAGTTCAAAAGCCAGTATTCATGATGGTGTAGGGTGCATTAGTGCACATGGCATTAATGATGGCACATCTGTGAAGGCACCATTAATGCTGAACGATTTATACATGTTTTAGCAACATATGCTGCCATCCAGACGACGTCTTTTTCAGGGAAGGTCTTGATTATTTCAGCAAGACAATGTCAAACCACATTCTGCATGTATTACAGCAGCATTGCTCCATAGTAAAAGAGTCCCAAGAGTGCTAAACTGACCTGCCATCAGTCCAGACCTATAACCCACTGAAAACATTTGGCACATTATGAAATGAAAAATACAACAAAGGAGATGCTGAACTGTTGAGCAGCTGCAATCCTGTATCAAACAAGAACAGGAAAACATTTCACTTTCAAAACAGCAGCGTCTCCTCAGTTCCCAAACACTTTGGTTAAAAGAAGAGGTGACGAAACACAGCGGTAAACATGCCCTCGTCCCAACCTTGTTGTTGGCATCAAATAAAAAAAATAAAAAATAAATTTCTCAGTTTCAACATTTGATATTTTGTCTTTGTAGTATTTTCCTTTACAAATATGGTTTACATGATTTGCCTATCATTGCATACTGTTTTTATTTACATTCTGCAAAGTGTCCCAAATTATTTGGAAATAGGGTTGTACATCAATTTGTGGTAAAGCCATTATCTACACCGCATTTAAAAACTGAGCAGACATGTTTAGGCTCACAGGTGGTTTTGGACAGCAGGACACATTACAACAAGTTTCTCTACCATTTCACATCAAAACCACTCTGAATGACTATTTACACGCCAACGACTGATTTATGTAGAAATTCTGAAAAATAGCTGGAATTTCCCTTTTAATCACTCGGTATTTGAATCCATGCATCTGCCTGCATTTGCTCATGTTATTCATATACTGTATAGTCACTTCAAAGGCCCACAGCCTACAGCAGTGCAGTGACGTGGCTGTTGTGTTATGCCTGGTATTAAAGCGCTAGTGACTGATATGGCACGCTCTAGATTGTGCTAATTTTACCACTCTGTCAACGTCCACCTATGCCATAAACCTCAAAGCCCTCATCTGATCCCAGTGTGCTGTATTTTTTTTGGCTCTGGGTGCCGGGCAGCTGATATGCATTAGCTGGACATGAGGCCCAAGTCCATGTTGGCTCACACTGTGCCCCGGGCATGAGCAGATGTGGAGATTTATAAGAAAAACGAAAACAGAGCCACACAGATGTTTGAGAACATGACTGATGATGCAAAGGGAGAGAGAGAGAGAGAGAGAGAGAGCTCTGAGTATCTGGGTGGGTGGCTGATGATACAACACATGAGAGAAGCTCAATGAACCCTCCACATGCCAAGCCTTTGTTTTCTTCTTCACTCCCACACCCTTCTCTGCCGCTGCCAACGTCAGACACCATAGCGTGCAAGCTCCAAAGAACACACGCACACTCCATCCATTGTTCTGTGGGTATAGACTGGGGAGAAGCGATGATTTTAACTTTTACACTGCACAGGATGGATGCAGGCGCTGAGAACGATTCCCATGGAAGTTTAGGATATGGAGTAATGTGCTTTTCTTTAACGTGTGGTGGTGGGCCGAGTGGCGTAGGGCATATCCTGTTTTCAAGAACACCGCAGGACTTTGTTAGGTTGTGAAGAGCTGGAGGCCCTATATACCAACATATACCATATAACATATAGCACTGTACAAAAGTCCATTCATTTATGTATAACATATAAAGTATAAGGTATTCATTATTCGTTAGATTCCACTTGCATAAGGACAGAGAAAGTCAGGAAAATGAATAAAATGAGTGAAGAAAATGAGTTTCCAAAACTGGAGTTTACCAACTGATTAAAAGCTACAAAGAAAATGGGGCTAACAACCACCTGGAAGACCTGGTAGACACCAAAACTGCGCCCATCAGATAAACAGCACTGAAAGCTTTGATCTCTGAGAGAGAGGAGACAATCAAGCTGCTTCAGATCTGAAAACATCCACATGTGTTTCTGTTCATCCTTCCACTGTGAGAAGACCACTCAGCGCTGTGGGTCTGAACGGATGTGTAGCTGATCAAGAAGAACCTCACTGAGAAAAGGAGACGGACACATCAGACAAAGAAGCTGAACGATGGACTGACCACCCCAGTGTCCAGACCTCAACACCACTGAATGTGTTTGATCAACCAGCTTCATGCAGGTGTCCTGAAAATGAATGGTAGGCGAAGGGTGAACACACTGAATACTGAAAAAAACGTTTTTGAGGCTTCTATGTCATTTTCTGTTAAACTGAAATGTATTGCATCAAAAAGGAACAAATGTAAATATTAACTGGGAATTGAATAAACAAAAGGTGGTCTATGACTTTTGCACAGTACAGCACAATAAAACGAGAAGTGACCAAGGCTTTGGATGAACACAGTGAACTTAGGGCTGGATTTCTCACTGAATCTTGTGATTCAAGTGCCAAAGGGCTCTGTGGCAGCAGATAAGCTTAATGTAGGGAAATATGGGTGGCCAGTATGCAAAGCACTTTCACGATGCACAGAGCCAGAGGTCTACTGCCCACTGGGAAAGCATCTGGATTTGCATACAGCCACTTAAAAATGCACGATACACATTTGGACAATGATACTACAGTACAGAGAGGTTTTCTGTAGCCAGGCTGGTTGTTTGAGGCATCAAGGGCAACAACGGCCCATTAGAGTCTCCACGGTCACTGTGATATGAAAGTTCAGCAGACGATCTTTCCTATTCGCACTGCGGTAGTACAAACATGTCTGAGTGAGATACTTGTGTTTGCAGACTTGCATGTTAACATTAACATCTGTGACCTCTGAGGTCATCCATGTGTTCTCAGAGGCCTTTTTGGCTCAATAAAATGTCTAAAATGTTTCCAGTGCCTCAAGTTCCCCAGGCTCAGCATTCCCTCTCTGTATTTTATAAAAAGCCCTATTTTTCTAGCATCCTATATTTCTAAGGCCCTGTGTTCCCTGACTGAAAATTTCCAGGAAACACTTCTGTGTTCTCAACGTTTCAGCACCATGTTTTCACAACAATGTTCCCTCAACATGAAAATGATATTAGTCGATACCTGGTTTATTTACAAACATACAGTACTGTGTGAAAGTCTTAGGCACCCAAAACACATTTGTAGTTTGTGTTGTTTATTTGCTGAGAAAAGTGTTAATATTTGAATAAACGACACTTATAGAATATTCATTAATAATGATATATATATATATATATATATATAATGAATACTGATTTTCTGAATGTTAGTGTGTTTGTTTAACCATCTCCAAGCCTCTCCTCGAGGAAGCCCAGTATTATCTATAGTTAAAAAGCAGCTCCTGGTTTGACCAATCAGTGCTCAGTAAATTGAGCTCATGATGTAATTGATGATATTAACGAATCTCTGTGGCGGCTGTGAAGGTGTCCAGGAAAAATATGGACCCAAGAAATTCTTGTTACTGTTTATTGTTTTTATGTTTATTTGAATTATGAATGCGACTTTATTCTAATGTATATTGTGATAAACTCACTGCTGAGCTAAACTGTTTAAACATTTGCTTAGATGCCTCAAACTTTCACACATTACTGTACATATTCTGATGTTATCTGTTCATCAAATAAAATGTTAATTGTGTTCATAGACATAATTCCAAACAGATTCTCTGATTAAACAGACTGCGGTACATTTCAGTGAGAAGCTATTCAATGGCAGGCAAAATCTTCTTACTTATTCAGTTCATTTGAACTTCTGTCAGTGTTTTGAACCTTTGGTGACCCCATGAGCCTAACTATGACCACAGGAACTTTCTTATAGTTTCCCTTAATATATAATATTCAAGTATGATGTATCATAAAAAGATCTAAGGGCGCACAGAGCCCTGGGAGTGCAGGTACATTCCCTGGCCCACTGCTATTTTAACTAGCATTGGTCGTACTACAAATATCACATAACTGAAACTTCTCAATGTTAGAAATATACTAATAAAAATCAGGATTACACCTGATGTGAAACTATACAATGAAAGCGACATTAAAGAAGAATTCTATAGATTTTTAAAAGGAGATTTCTGCATAATTAAATGATTAAATGAAAAGATGTAAATGTTTTGTGGTACAGAGGTACATGCGGGTCATTGGAAGGCAAAATAGCCCCCAAAGAAAAATTTTTTATTTTATTTTACCATTATCAACATGCTGACCCCTGGTTCCTCTCTGAATGACTTGGTTTACATCTCAACCACTGAGTTATGCAGAAATTTTGAAATTCCCCAACAGGTTAGGTTGGTATGTGCTACTCAGGGGAGTCTTACTAACAGCTGCTCACAGTATCCTCACTACTTCAGACAAGAATTGACATAATACTGACAGCTGGAACGGGAAAAAATGTTAGAAATATAGTTTAAAACAGCATTTAAAGTTGCTATTTTAAATTCAGCGTTTCACTAATCGCACTGCAATACAGCCTATTAAGGATGCTAGTTGTGCTCTCTTTTAGTGAAAGGATTCAAAGTCACACAGTGGAAAGGGGTGCTTGGGGATTAGGACCAGCAACTACTAATTAACTGATGTTATGCATTGTCCTTCTATACCTGGGATCTTTAATTAAAATTCAATAAGGTCCAGTTAGAGAAAATTTCCTCAAGCAAAGGTCCAGAACATCATGATGTCTAACTTGATTCAGTGTCATATACTGTATAGTGAAGTAGCCTAGCAGTTACAGTATATCAACATCTTATACTGTTAACAACTGAATGTCAAATCAAATAAAAAGCAATTCAGTCAGATTTCAACATTCGTTTCTCGCCTCGTCCCTCCCCTGTGTGTGTGACGCTCACTCGAGTCTCAGTGCTCATCGTAATGCACAGATCTGATTGGCTGAGTAGTGCCAAGTGTCATACTTACAACACATGCGATTGGTCTGTGAGTCTGCTACAGCTACGGAAAGGCTAGAAAAGTTATGCCGAATAAAACAGGACCACCCCAGCGAAATTAAACAATTCTCCATAGTTTATCGGTTGTAGGTCCAGGTCCGCATAGGACAGTGTCTGGGTCCAGACTCGGACCGCGGTCCACCTGTTAGTGAGCTCTGTTCTATGCTCACCATGCACTTTATTACCCACTTGATTACCAGCTAAACTTTGCTGGTGTATAGTCTGAGACTGCAGCCCATCTGCTGATGCACATTTGCGTCAAATTTATATTGCCTCTACAACTGACAATGACATTAAATGTGATACTGTCATAGGATGCCACTTTTGCCGCAAGTCTGTGGACTTTCTGCCCTGCTAGATGTGCCCCAGTCAAATGTAAGTGCTATTATTATTAAATAGAGGCCTCTAATAGCAACACTAGTTCAGCCACAAAGTGGTAGACCATGCAAACTCACAGAGCAGGGCTGCTGAGTGCTGAATGATGAACTGGGATAATGACTGCGAGCCAGGACTTCTCATTCATCATCAGTGCCTGACCAAATTGCTATATTGACTAAGTGGTCACAGATTCCCACAGAACCATTCCTAAATCTTGTGGAAAGCTTTCCAGAAGAGTGGAGTTGTTATACCTGCAAAAAGTGGGGGGCATCGCCAAATTAATGCCCATTGTTTGGGAATGAAACGTCTAAGGAGGTCATATGGATGTGATGGTGAGGTGTCCATATACTTTGGCCATCACAGTATATACAGTGGAGCTGAAGCTCATAAAGTGGCCAATAAGTAAAAGCACAAGGTGCAATATTAATAAAGTGAACGCTGAGAATACATTTATTACCAGTATATCATGTTATTCTGAGTAATATATCACCTCCGTTGTACAGCAAAGAAGGTGTGAAACAATACAGCTGATGTAAGCACCTTGTATTTGTTCAGTATGATCCCTGCAGTGAAGCGGCTCATTCTTGGCTTAAGGCCACGCCACTGAGTTTTATATGTCATTACTGTAGCGACTGGAAATTCTGGTTTTACTGTAATGCAGTGTAACGCTGAAAAATGAAGCCAAAGGACTGATTTCATTCTCTGCAACATGACCTGTTCTGTTTTGACTGGCAGTGAGAACAGGGTGACCTGTTCTTGTCTGAGGATTGCAATTTAAATTTGATCAAACCAGCATTCAAAACATTCTCATGTGATGCAAACGATTAACCCTGAACATCTGTTTTGTCTGTTTGTTGTGATCACTATGTACAGTTACAATGACGAAAGGTTAAGGGCTTTCATTAGTTTACACTCTCAAAGATAATCCTTGGCGTGGAGTAACTGGCTTTCACATTTATCAATCTTTTCTACACAATTGACAAAACTGACTATCCTTGTGGGCTCATTTACTATTAAAGGGGTCCCACATATATTGTGCGTTTGGTTTTCCAGAGTGAGATTTTCCATTTTAAAGACTAAGAAAAACCCCTTCTGGTGAAGTACCTTGAAGGAATATGTGAAAAACACACCTGCTTTGGGGAAACCGTATATCACGTCTGTACTTACTCGCTTCTACATTAGTGGCCACTAATTTAAGAGTTAGGGGTGTCCAATCTTATTCACAAAGGACTGGTATAGCTGCAGTTTCCGATCCAACAAAGGACGAGCACACATGATCAGTTGTTTGAAGCCTGAGCCATTGATCACACAAGTGTAGTCAGGTGTGTTCCTGCGCATTTGCAATGAAAACCTGCAGCCACACCGGCCCTTTGTAGATTAGACTGGACTCTATAGACATGTATGAAGTATTTGTGTAACACATGCTGTGTGCTGTAGTGACAGGTGATGGGCATTCATTTATGGTTTTCAGCCTTTACACAAAGAGCATTAGGTGAAATACCTTAGTGTCGAGAATCTATGAGTGAGGATGGGTATGGAGCCAGGCCTTTCCTGGATGCTCCTATTATATTTAAGCATGATTGCATAACCTGTTTAAGATATAACCTGTAAAAGATACAACTTTTTTGGAACATGTTGCAGGCATCAATTTCAGAATTAATGTATATTTACAATCAACAACGTTAATAAGGTAACTCAGTTGTTTCACACTGTTGTGTATCTGCACTGTGTAGTCTTGTGTAATATGCTGCTGTCTTGTGTTGCATCATGGGGCCTGAGGAACAACATTTCAGTCCAATGTTAATTAGTTATATTGAGGAATGACATTAAAGACGACTTGACTAAAACATTAAGCATTTTGTCTTTGTACTGTTCTCGTTCAAATACAGGACAAAGCTCATTTATAAATCACCGCTCTTCATTCTGGTTTCTCCTAGTGTCCCGACTTGGAATTGGGTTTCTAAATATGTTATTGCAGCTGTATATCTTCAGCATTACAATGGACAGCATGGATTAGTCTAATGACGGAAATGACTTGTCAGATAAGCGAGACAACAAGCTAAATGCTAAAATTAGCAAGGCAGCTTCTTAGCTGTCTAGAAGGCTTAGTGAAGTTTGGCTCCTTTTCTGGGGCTGAAAGGGTAAAAACCCTTTCAGGGGGGTTTAAAACCCCTTTCAGGGGTCTCTGGTGTCCATTTTGTGCCTAAAAAAGATAAAATCGCTGTCTTACTAAGGCAAGAGCTACACTAATGCTATCTTGGCTGTGTTTATTAGTCTGTAGATGAGTGGCTAGGCTAACAGTCATGATTGATACCACCTATCATTTATATTTTACCTACTGTAACCTCTTTGGAATTGGGTTTCTAAATATGTTATTGCAGCTGTATATCTTCAGCATTACCATGGACAGCAAGGATTAGTCTAATGACGGAAATGACTTGTAAGCATAAGATAAGCGAGACAAGCAAGACAACAAGCTAAAAGCTAAAGTTAGCAAGGTAGCTACTTGGATATCTAGAACGCTTAGCTCAGTTCGGCCTCTTTCTGGAGGCTGAAAGGGTAAAAACTCATCTCTGGTGTCCATTTAGCACCAAATAAAGACAGATTACAGTCTTACTGAGGAAGAGCTACACTAATGCTAGCTTGGCTGTGTTTTTTAGTCTGTAGATCAGTGGCTAGGCTAACAGTCATGATTCTTTGATACCAGACGGGTTACCAATGGTCTTCATTTTATAGTTTACCTACTGTAACCTTTATGATATCTTAAATATCTTATTGCACTGTATATCTTCATCATGCACTGTAGAAAAGAATGGATAGTTTAAATAACCAAAATAACTTGTCAGATGAGCAAGACGTCAAGCTAAAAGCTAAAGTTAGCAAAGTAGCTATTTGGATATCTACAGGGTGAGTCAAAAGTCACAGGACACCATTTTAATTTTATTTTTTATGCTGTCACAAGCCTCCACAACGCGGTGCTGAAGGTGGTGTTTGTTGAGGATTTTCTCAGCATTCTCACAATTTGTTTGAGATGACCCCAGAGATAAAAGTTTATAATAAAATAAAAAATAAAATAAAATAAAATCTGTCCTGTGACTTTTGGCTTTTGACTGTAGAACGCTTAACTGAGTTTGGCCTCTTTTCGGAGGCTGAAAGGGTAAAAGCTTGTCTCTGGTGTCCATGTAGCACCAAATAAAGACAGATTCGCTGCCTTACTGAGTTAAGAGTTACACTAATGCCAGCTCGGTTGTATTTATTAATCTAGAGATCAGTGGCTAGGCTATCCGTATTTGATACCACAGGGATTATCACTGGTTGTATGAGGTATTTTAAGGCTAGACATTGTAGTGAGAGGATACAGATAAATGAAAACGCTATAAAATCGTAAAATTTTGTCAAACCAATGAGGCTGAGGAATATACAGCCGTGCGACAGAAGTCTATATGCCACAACAAACAGCATATTCATCTCTAGTTTTAGGTCAGAATTCCTGCTTAGTTTTACTGGAAACACTCTTTCCCGTACTAAACGCCAAAGCTCGGTTTGTAATGCAGTGATTTGTAGTACATTTGCTTTCTAACCCTTGCAGGCCCACAGGTGTAAGCCCAAGGCCTTTCTTCACCCTGCATTATAAGTGGTTGAGTCAGCGATGGAAACATGTAAACTGCCCCAGCAACTGGATGATCCAGCCTGTTCTTCATACACTCCCAAATAGCAAAGCCTCCCAGAACTGATGGTCAGGTGAGCAAAAAGCAAAGTATTTTGGCTGGAGCTAAAGAATATTCTGGACATCATTGCCACTCAGATCGTAACCTGGTCCTACAGCCCTGATGCTTAAAACTGCCCCAGAGTCTCTGTACATTTTCAGCCACGATGTTGACTGTCATTCTCAATGCAGGATGGGTTGGTTGGAATTTTATTCCAAATTTTACTTTGCTGCCTTAGTTACACATTAAATTTCATCTTAGTCTACATATTGGCAAATACCCCACTGCACAGCCCACCTGAGTGCTTATGTATATAGCACTAAGGAGAAGGGTGCAGGTATTTCTGGTTTCTGTCAACTAAGAGTGAAGTGGCATTTTTTGAAGACATACAGTGAAACTGCCTTTCACGGTTTGACGATAACACATTATTTAAAAGCGATCCAACAAAGCGCTTAAGTAATTTCAGCTTGACAGCCTACTTTTAGATGCTCAAGTTAAGTGAAGAGCTACGATTAAAAGTAGCTAATTTGGTACTTTTTAAAGAAAAAACAGAATCAATATCAGCCAATATTCAAGGCTTCAATATCCATTTTGGTATTAGTATCAGAAATGAAAAAAATGGTATCAAGCTATCTTTAAACTTATCCTTAATCTCAACCCAAATCCTAAACCTAACACTCAACTCTAACTCAAACCAAAAACTACTTAACCCTAAACCCAAGACTCACTCTGACCCAAACCTTAAAGTCAACCTCAAACTTGCACACTCTACACACTGCAATCTCAACCTCAAACCTTAACCCCAAACCTAACACTCAATCTAACCTTAACCTTAATCTCAACACAAAACCTAAATCTAAACACACCACTCAATCTAACCCTAACCTTAATCGTAACCAAACCAAAAATCCTGACAGTAATATCAACCCAAACTTAAACCCAAGGCTCACTCTCACCTTAATCTCAACCAAAACCTAAACCTAAACCCAACACTCACTCTAACACTAATCTTAATCTAAAAATAAACTAAATCCATCACTCAGTGCAACCCTAACCTTAAACTCAACCAAAACCCAAACCCAACACTCACTCGAACTCTAACCCTAAGCCTAATCAAAACCTAAACCTAAACCCAACAATCACTCTAACACTAATCCTAATTTTAAAAAGAACTAAATCCATCACTAACCTTAAACTCAATCAAAACCCAAACCCAACACTCACTCGAACTCCAAAACCTAAACCTAAACCCAACACTCACTCGAACTCCAAAACCTAAACCTAAATCCAGCAATCACTCTAACTCTAACCTAACTCTTACTCTGACCTTAATCTCAACCCAAAACCTCAACCTGTTATAACATTATTAGAGTTGTCATCAACCCTAATGAAGATTATCGTGTTTCACTCGATAGTGTGGTTAAGAGTCTGAGTGCTTGTAGATCATCTACAGTGCACTATTAAAAGGACGCCTGACCAGTTTCACTGCAGGTTGGTTGTGGAGACCCAAACCATCTGGACAGCAGTGTGCGCCGTATTCTGCACGTCAGTAAAATGGTCATTTCTCTAAAACAGTCCCCCATTCCTTTCTCACGACTTTCCCTGGCACTATATACACAAACAGACGAGAGCAAATGTGCTTCTACATGGCCACAGAAAGGGATTCTTCTTCCCGAGTTGAACTTGTCTGAGCCTAAATTGAACTTTGTCACGGAGCCCATCTGACAGCAGGGCCCACTCACAAACTCACAAATGGATTCCTCTCTAATAAAACTTGGATGATTGTAAAAAATACCCAGAGGTGCACGACTGCTTTCCTAACAGAGAGCCCTGTATCTGTTAAAGCCACTGTGTTCACAATCAGAGTGAGACAGACAGATGGTGCTCGAAGTCTGCTTCTTTAAAACTGCACTGAACGATTCACAATTCAGGGTGGCCAATCAGAACAGAGACTATTTACATATTTCAGTCTTAAAGATAAAACAACAAAAAGAGTGTTTAATTGTAAGGGGTAAAGAGAGGTTGGAAAACGGTCACGTATAAATAAATGGTGATGTTTTTGGCACTTAAATGCATGCAAATGTCATAAGTCCTTAAGATCTGAGGGGGAAAATGAAATGCAAGAAAGAAGATAAAGACCTTTTAAAGGGGAATTCCACCAACTTTTCAAAATTTCTGCACAATTAAATCATTCATATGTAAACCAAGTCATTCAGAATGTTGATATGAAACGTTCCGTTCTAGAGAAAGTTAACGAGTCTGAGTTGTTCAGAGAGGTGATAGAAACCAAACATCTGCTTCTATAAGCTTCCTCACAGAAAGTTATTACACAAAATGACATCAAATACATCGTATAATGCCTGAGAAAATGTTTTACAGTAATTCTGAGACACTTTAGGTCAAAAGGGTTTTACACTTTTAAATATATTCATGGCAGTGATGCACATATAAGTTATTACTTGACTATCATGCCATTACTATGAAGCACATTACTATGCAACTTACACACCATATAAAGTGTAACAGGTATTTTTCAAATTATGTTGAAAACTCAAAAAATATGAGGTTTTCTTCCCACAATAGCGATAATTATATATATATATATATATATATATATATATATATATATATATATATATATATGCATACATATATGTATGTAGGTATGTATGTATGTAGACATAACCACTATGTATATTATCAGCATATCTGCCACTACAAAGTAATCTGAGTCACTAAGTTGCTTTACAACTGACCATTTCACATGAAACCACTCTGAATGACTTTGTTCGTATCTCAGCCATTAAATGAAGCCAAAATTTTGAAAAATCTGTGAAATTCCCCTTTAAGTAACAAACTTGCTTATGTGGCTTCTGAGACAGTATGTCATACCGCTACCTATAAAAATGAACAAAACTCAAAAAATTCATTCTTCATGCACGATGCAAACTGGTGGGTCAGGCACTTCCATTAATTGTTTGTCATATCAGCTCTGTAGCTTCAGGTTAAAATTACCAAAGCAAACCGCACAACACCTGGTCTGTGCCCAGGGCTGTAGGGTCACCCACAAACCCCTGTTCTGTATGCAACTGCTGCTTTCCCCCAACTTGCCCTGTAGCTATGAAAATAACCCCTGCAGTCAGATCACATTTAAAGCTGTTTTTAGACCTCAGAAATGACCACACAGCACATGAAAGCCTGAGACTCTCAGCAGCAGACGAAAGGCCTAAACGCCTTTACCCGTGTTTACATCATTAATCCTGCTGTTGTCTGTGTGGGCAGGACGCCCCGCTGCAGTGCCGGAACAGCACAATGCTTTATGCAAATCTAGCCTCACTCTTAAACCTCTCTGTGTGGGATACACACAAAGGACGCTGACCTGTGCTGGGCCTTCATAACACAGGGCAGGAGGATACTGTAGATTTAGAAACAGTGTGCGCTTTACCTTCTCCTTTTGTTTTTCAGTGATGGCATTTCATCACACACTTTCTTTCATCCTAACAGCAACATTTGGCAGAGATATGACAACATTAAGGGGACAGTTTGTCAAAAATTCAGTTGATAGTCAAAAATGAGTGAAAAACACCTCTACGGTAATTGGACACAGAGAGATTCACTCGAAAGAAGCCCACGGGAGTTCTGCTGTAACTCCCGTGAGGATGACGCAGGACTACCTTGACGTATGTGTAAATGACTGCATTACATGTGATGCTGGAAGTGATCTCTGTTCTTCCACATTGTGAGGATTGTTCTGATAAACTTTCCCTTTGAGCATAACCCAAAGGAAGAAGTCTGGTGGTGTCAGATCCGGCAACCGTGGTGGCCAAAGCCCCTTTGAAATGGCCCTGTTGCCAAAGAAGGACACAATTTCTGCCATGCTCCTTGCCTACTATATACTGTATGCCACCATCCTGATGATAAGTCGAGTGACTGAGAGAAGGGGTACAGGGGAAGTTTAAGATTAAATGTTGGCACGGCTGTTCGGCGCCTATATCATCATATAGATATAGTTGGGCTCACCTCCACCCACAGTGTTGGCTCTGGAACCAAACTCCTTGATAGGGGTTGGACCCTCTCCTACTCAGGGGTTGCACAGGGTGAGAGGTGCCGGGCGGGAGTAGGGATACTCACGAGTCCCTGGCTGGTGGCCGTGCAGGTGGAGTTTGTCCCAGTGGACGAGAGGGTTGCCTCAATGCGAATTAAAATCGCAGAGAGGAAAACTCTGACTGTTGTGTGTGCTTATGCTACTCTTAAGAGTGAGTGGGCGGGGTTCTGGAAAGGGTCCCACCTAGACTCCATAGTCTTACTGGGGCACCTCAACGCTCATGTTGGCAATGACTGGGAGACCTGGAGAGGCGTGATTGGGAAGAACGGTCTGCCCGATCTAAACCTGAATGGTGAATTGTTATTGGACTTCTGTGCCAGGCATGGATTGTCCATAACAAACACCAAGTTCAAACACAAGGATGTTCATAAGTGTACATCGTACCAGAGCTCCTTGAGTCAGAGGTCAATGATTTGTCAACTTTATTGTCGTTTCATCTGACTTGGGACCGTATATTCTGGACACTCGGGTAAAGAGAGGTGCTGAGCTGTCAACTGATCACCATCTGGAGGTGAGGTGGATCAGATGGCAAGGCAAACTGGTGGTCAGACCCAGTAGGCCCAAGTGAATAGTGAGGATGTGCTGGGAACGACTGTTGCAGGTCCTTGTTTGGAATGATTTCAACTCCCATCTCCGGGAAAGCTTTTCTCATGTCCCAGAGGAGGTAGGGGACATGGAGACTGAATGTACCCTGTTCAAAACCTCCATTGTGGAAGCTGCCGGGGCACAGCTGTGGCCAAAAGCTTGTGGGTGCCTGTCTGGCGACTCAAGAGTGGTTGGGGTGGCTGTATTCGCCAAGGGTGGAGAAAATCTGACCTTAAATGAGGACATTGGTGGTTGGTGGAAGGAGCACTTTGAAGAACTCCTTAATCCGGGAAACATGCCTCCCTCACAGGAGTCAGGCTCTGGCGGGTCAAGCTCCATTTCCCTGGTGGAGGTCACTGAGGTAGTTGGCAAGCTCTTCAGTAGCAAGGCACCGGGGGTGGATGAGATTCGTCCTTGCTTAAGGCTGCTTAGAGATGCTTAAGTCTCTGGATATTGTGGGGCTGTCGTGGCTGATGCGCCTCTGCAATATTGCATGGACCTCAGGAACGGTACCCTTGGACTGGCAGACCGGGGTGGTGGTTCCCATTTTTAAAAAAGGGGACCGGAGGGTGTGTGCCAACTATCAGGGTATCACACTGCTCAGCCTCCCTGGGAAAGTCTATGCCAAGATCCTGGGACGGAAACTCAGACCGACAGTTGAACCTCAGATTAAGGAAGGAACCATGCGGATTCCGTCCTGGCCATGGAACAATGGACCAGCTTTTCACCCTCTCATGGATTGTTGAGGGGGCATGGGAGTTTGCCAACCCAGTCTACATGTGTTTTGTGGATTTGGAGAAGGCTTACGACTGGGTTCCCTGAAATATCTTGTGGGAGGTCCTTCAGGAGTATACTCCTCTGCATTGAGAGGAGCCAGCTGAAGTGGTTCAGGCATCTGATTTGGATGCCCCTGGACGCCTCCCAGTGGGGGTGTACCAGGCACGGCCTACTGGGATAAGACCCCGGGGTCGTCCTAGGACAGGGGGACAAGGTCATCTGGGATTCTCTGCTCTCCCCAATGCTACCGCGACCCTATCTGGATTAAGCGGTTAATGACAATGATGATGATGATGATGACATTGCACATTGTTTCGTTCATGTTGCTTCAGCCTAGAGAGAGTTATTACAGAATATTATGGGCCTCTTTCGAGTGAATCTCCTTGTAGTAGTATGTTAGGGCTAATGTACACAAACATTTTTTGGATGTTCTAGATTAAACATGAACATTTGAGGCTTGTAAAAGACATTCTGTGCTTTCTAAGAGACATTGATGTATTGCTGCTGTCAGAACGAAACATCATATCTGTCATTTCACAAAACGGCTGCTGCAGAGCACCAACCCACATGTTGTCAATACCTTGTCACAATTACCTCAGAATAAAAGATAAATATAAAATCATGAGCTAAATGAGAAAATCCCTGATAAATGAAAAGAGTAATATTTCAGGATTTTATCACACGAGGTTGCAAACTTTCAAGGTGTATTTGACAAAGACAGCCCAAACTTTTTGGTGTGAGATGCATTTATTTCTTTGCATGCTAGCCTGAAACATGACTGAGGCTAGATGGTGTCTGGCATCCAGAAAAAAGGATGACACAGATAGGTTTACAGTCCTACAGTTGCACATTCTGCTAGGACTGAGAAGCCATTTTCATTAATATAAGTCAGTGTACCATCAAAAACATTCTGGTGTTTTTTTTTTCTTTTTTTTTTTTGGTTGCCAAATCTGCCATCTAGCAAGTCACTAGTCAGAAGCATGGTAGCTGTCACGTAGCACTAGCCCTGTTTAAATGCAGCCTAATAATCCATTAATAATCCAGTAGGAATAGAATATGTCCATCTATACACCTCAATCGGAACAGACTAGTCTGATTGTGGCCATTCGGAATACAGTTTCTATTCGATTGATCGAGGTGGTTAATCCTGTGAATTATCAATTAAATAGAAGAATAATATCCATGTAAATGCCTGTGTACATTCCCTATCGGAAAGTTTAAGTATGTTCTGCATGTGCATCACGTCATAGTGAGAGTTTATACTGTTCAACACAGCGGAGCAGAAACTGGTCTGCAGAGGAGACGAAGTTTATGCTCTGATCTATAAAAGACGGCGGTGGGACGGACGTCCAGCTTATGTGTCTCAGAACACGACGTCTTCCTCTCGGCCTTCTTTAATAAGGACATGTGAAGGACGTTTTCCTGAGTCTGACATCATTTTAAAGTAATTAAAATCACAAGCACTGCTCACTGCTGCTCATCTCACTCTAACGTGATGCTCGTTGTCATGGTAACGTCTACACTAAGTGGTTCTTTTTGGTAATTTTGGATAGGTTTACTTGTAGTGAGCATGTAAACAGAGATTTTTCATCAGATTGTTGAGTAGAGCGAGAATGTAAACACCTCAATCTTCATCTATAATTTAAAAATCTTTGCATGTAATCAAACTGATGTGAACATCCACTCGATGATGTTTTGATGCAGGGTAAATTGGTGTCTGGGGTAAATTACACAGACATTTTAATCCATACAAATCAGCCAGTCAAATCAGGCACAGATTAAATGATCAGAATTTCTCTGGCAAAATGACCAAATATCCACCTCAAATATGCACATCTACAAAAATGGACAAAAGTATGAATTCAAGATGCTTCAAAAGAGCTGCAACAACTGACCACTCCTGTGGCACTTTTTTCCTGTTTTGGATTGAATGTGGAAGGTCAGGTACTTTGTCATATTGTGTCAGAATCCATTGGACTATTGTGGATTAACATGATTTAGGCATGATGCTAATTGGTGTACATAAGCTTCCACTAATTGCTACCTTGTAGCTCCAATTAAAGAACCAAACTTCAGACAAAAATAAATCTTAGCTGATCGACTACGTTTGGAGTAAAGTGTGTAAACTAACCAAGCTATTGCTTTAGGCCTCACTTCACTGGGCTGGAACCGACACAGAGCACTGCACATTACGAAAGCCCTTCTCTCCAAGTGATGGAAGAAACTAGGGAATCTGCTAGCCTGCGTTAGTTTGCTTTTCTCATAACACCACGGATGCGTTGGTTCTAAAAGCTGTGCTCATTTTCCACTGCCCAGCATCCCACACAAAGCAATTCATCTCCAAGCACTCCCTTTCAGAAATACTTCAGTTCCTACTCACTCTGTGTCATCACAGCCATCTGTTGCACCGCCTGGTCCTAATGCTAACCTCGCTACAAATAACCACAGGAACATGCTCTAACCGAGCTCACAGGAATAAACTCTTACACAACCAGCAAACAAATCTGACGTCTAGTCTTAAGCATACTTTCACCAACTTGAGGCTCACTGCCGGCCAGAAAACAGAGCTAATAAATCTAATTTATCCAACTAATGCTTACTTTCATAACAACGCAGTTTCTAATTTTGGGTGATCTTGATGTAAACTGCCTGTTCCTAGAAGATCCTCTTAAGGCACTGCCTGTGAATGTGAAAGGATTGACCCTTTAACTGCCATAGAACTGTGTAGGTGGGGTGGTCCTGGAGCTCCTGGATAATAAGCCGTGCATCTAAGAACTGAATAATAAGACTGGAGTGTAAGAGGTTGATGTTTAAAGATATCGTAAATGCACACTCTAAACATGAAGGTGCCAAAGAGGTACAATGGAGTGGAGTGAAGAGGAGCCCATAAAGGACCCATATCATGGAAAACTAAAATCTCCCTGCTTTTCATGAGGTAAGAGTTTGGTGTCATACAGAAACACTGTTACATTTTTAAAACGCACTATTCACCCACGCCATACGTTGTTTTTGTGATGCCAACACTTTTACGTTTACATCCACCTAGTCAGTCTACAGCAGTTTAGCCCTGCCCACTCACACTGAAGTCAGAATGAGGCAAAACACAGGGCAGCCAATCAGAAGTCATTTACATATAACAGTCTTAAAGGTAACACTAACAATCTCTCTCTCTCTGGAAATAATTTGCATTGTGTGTAAAATTCATGAACGACTGGACCAAAAGAAATGGCCCAAAATTACTTGGAGAAAATTGAATTACACTGAAATTAGAGTAAAGCTATTTTGGAAGTGTTTTTTTTTAAAACATCGGTATATATACACTATATTTCCAAAAGTTTTCACTCACCCATCCAAATCATTGAATTCAGGTGTTCCGATCACTTCCATGGCCACAGGTGTATAAAACCGAGCCCCTAGGCCTGCAGACTGCTTCTACAGACATTAGTGAAAAAATGGGTCGCTCTCAGGAGCTCAGTGAATTCCAGCGTGGTACCGTGATCGGACGCCACCTGGACAATGAGTCTGTGATAGCTGCAAAAGGCAGGCCGACATCATATTAAACCCTATGGATTAAGAATAGGATGTCACTCAAGTTCATATGCGTGTGAAGGCAGATGAGCAAATACTTCTGGCAATATATATATATATTTATATATATAAAGAGATAGAGAGAGATAGAGAGAGAGAGAGAGAGAGAAGTGATTGTGATGAAGTTGGCTTTTTTTGGGCTTATTTTATTGAGCCAAGTTGCTTCGTTTGGGCTCTTTTCCATAGACCTGGTTGCTTGTGAGATCTGGCAGCACCGCTGGAAACACCAGATCCTGGCATTTTGTTTCAAAGGAAGGGCTTCACAGTCCAAAGCCATAAGTGCTGATGCCTGGAGGCACATTCAGACTAAATATCAAGCTTTACGTAAAGATAACCGTTATTTCTGATCTAGTTTGCTTCAATTATAATTAGTGTCACTGCGCATCGCTACAACCTCACCAGACGGCACCCTGACTAATTAATGAATGATCATATCAGCACTGAACCTGGAGCTACTGCTCTTTTCAGCAGTTACCTGCCAGGACAGCTTTCTGAAAGGGTGATGAATACAGTTTCAGCATCTTTGTTGGTGATGTAATGTGATAGCTGCAGCGGCAGGCGAAACGGAGATGATGAGAGCAGAGGCTGTTCTCTGCATGGTAGGGCAAAATAAAAGGCCCGGCACACAGAAACGAACGACGAGGAATAAAATCTGCAGAGAGAAAGCGATACAGTACAGTTAGACTGACTCTGGCTCAGTGAAGGGAACGAGGAGGAAGACATGCAGTATGATGATAAATGGGGAAAGTTACATCACAAAACTTAATTCATGGGTATCATCAGCACTTCTGAACACTGAGGAAGCGCATGTGTCATTAAGAAAGACTAGACAGGGCTCTTGATTAATCGCAATAAGCCATGAGATGCCGTGCATAGGAATTTAAATACTGGATCCTGCAGCCCAACGGTGCAAAATACAGCTAAGAAACAGTCGTTTGGGACACATTCACACTCGATTAATGATGCACTATTTGGCGGTAGAGGCTAGAATTTCTAAACTTTCATAGCTAGAACGCTGTTTAGGGAGTACGGAGCCGTTTGGGATTCAGCCTTGGTTTCTCGCGACTTCTGACCTGAAGTGTGTAATCCATTCAAGTGACATTTTTAGACTTTTATACTGCTGTTTTACGGTTAAACAGAATGTACGTACTTTAATCCAAGCCTGTAATATTAAAGATGGAGTTGTTCTTTTAGCCTGTTAGCTGGCTGACCAGCCTGGCTCTAGTTAAGAACATAAGTTGTCAGCCCCTCAGTTGAAACAAAAATGGGTTCTTACTTCATCAGTACACTCAAAGGTCCACGGGAGCAGCATGAGAGTCAAAGATCATCCACAGCACAGGACTTTTTCATGCTGTGTTAATGTTAATGCAGTGATTCACAGTTCAGTTGTTCTGAAGTGGTCAGAGGTGCATGTGTACTGCATATACAGTGGCTACGAACACGGCTCAGCCAGTCAATGGCAGTTAACAACTTTCTCTGACACAGTGACACAATACGATTGCACACAAAAGAGTGACAATTATGATGAATCAGCCAATTGTGTGAAGCGTGAGGAAGAGCTTGCTTTTCAAAGAATAAACAGACATCACACTGTGTAAATAAAGGTGAGGCAATGCTGTCTCCACCGCCACCATGTTAATGCTTACTGGAATAATGCCCGTATGACCGTGTGATGGTATGATTGTCTCGTCTGCTGAAACGCAATTTATTTCACGTAATTCATGCCACAAATATGATGAAGGCGAAACAAAAGTGACCCGATAAGGACCACTTACAGAAGGCTTTCCCTGATTGGTCAAAAGCTCCAAAAGCTGTTTATGCTAAATCCCAAACCTAGCCTGCCCTGGAGCAGATTAGGCATGCAGCATGAGTTGCCATGACGATGCAGCCTGCTAAAAAGTGGTCCACCATCGTAAGACAGAAAGTCCAGAGAGTCTGTAAATAACAACCAGCATACAGCACGTCCCAAAACTGCAACAAGTTGCTGATGTCGGTACATTTTTACTCATTTTTTTTCTCCCCTTCCCTTTAAAATAGTTTATTTTTGCAAATTAAGAATCTTAAAAATAAGAATTTGTTTAAGAGCCTTTTAAGCCCCTTAAACCCCTTCCACAGACTTTCTTAAGCCCCTAAACTGTAAAGGCTGAAACATGGTTACCAGTGACCAGTCAAAATGGTCATTACCTAAGTCAGTTATTCATTTTTAGGAGTTATTCCTGTTTCCAAAACTGAGATTCTACAGAGATAAAGGGGCTCCTAACAACCACCTGGAAGAGCTGGTAGATACCAAAACAGTCCCCCTCAGATAAACAGCATTTAAAGCTTTCATCTCTGAGAGAGAGGAGAAAATCAAGCTGCTTCAGATCTGAAAACATCCACAGGTGTTTTCTGTCCATCCTTCCACTGTCAGAAGACCACTCAGCACTGTGGGTCTGAAATGATGTGTAGCTGAACAATAAGAACCTCACTGAGAAAAGGAGACGGACACATCAAACAAAGAAGCTGAACGATGGACTGACCAGCCCAGAGTCCAGACCTCAACACCACTGAATGGGTTTGATTATTTCAGAAAATCAACCAGCTTCTAAGACTGAACTTTGGAGGTGTGTCTGCAGGTTCTCTGAGGAACTGAAAGTGAGTATCCTAAAAAGAATGGAAGTTGGAATAAAAGACTCAATAAATACGGAAACACATGATACTATATTTAGTTGTTGAAGCTTCTGTGGAGTTTCCTGTTTGTTTTTTTCCCCGACACTGAAAATGAGAGGCTTGTTCTTAATGGCCATTTTGAGTGGTATTTAAATAAATAGTATGTTCAAATATTGTAATGTTATTTATTTCCTGTTTCGCTCAGCCTCACTGAGAGGGTGAGGGAAGAGCCCTGTAACACAGTCACAGCTGAGTGCAGCCCGAGTGTTTATAGACCGGTGTTTAGTTAATGTGGAGTGATGAGTTTTCTCATGGACACGCACGCTGCAGACTGCACAGAGCCTCTCTGGACGCTCGCCGTGATCCCAGAACGTCAGTTTTTTCGCCAAGGCACAAAACCTCCACCACTGGGGACCACAACAAACATTTTCTTTGTAAACAACTGCGAGCGTCTGAGCGGCACACACAACTCCCACCACACACTCCTCTGATTGCTTAATTACTGCACACAAATTCTATCAGAACAAGCACAAGAGAGAGAGAGAGAGAGAGAGAGGGGAGGGTGAGAGAGAGAGGGAGAGAGAGGGGAGAGAGAGGGATAGACAAAGAGAGGGAGAGAGAGATAGATAGAAAGAGAGAGAAAGACAAGGGAGGGATAGAGGGGTGAGATAGAATATAGAGAGAGACAGAGAAGGAGAAAGAGAGAGAAAGAGAAGGGAAGGATAGAGGGATGAGAGAGAGAGAGAGGGAGGGTGAGAGAGACAGGGAGAGAGATAGACAAAGGGAGGGAGAGAGATAGATAGAAAGAGAGAGAAAGACAAGGGAGGGATAGAGGGGTGAGATAGATAGATATATAGAGAGAGACAGAGAAAGAGAAAGAGAGAGAAAGAGAAGGGAAGGATAGAGGGATGAGGTAGATAGAGAGAGAAGGGAGGGATAGAGGGATGAGATAGATAGAGAGAGAGTCAAAGATAGAGGGGAGGGTGAGAGAGAGAGAGAAAGAGAGAGAAGGGGGAGAGAGAGATAGACAGAGAGAGGGAGAGAGAGATTGATAGAGAGAGAGAGAAAGAGAAGGGATAGATAGATAGATAGATAGATAGATAGATAGATAGATAGACAGAGAAAGAGAGAGAAAGAGAAGGGAAGGATAGAGGGATGAGATAGAGAGAGAGAGAGACAGAGAGAGAGAAAAAGAAGGGAGGGATAGAGGGATGAGATAGAGAGAGAAAGAGAGAGAGAGAAGGGAGGGATAGAGAGATGAGATAGAGAGAGAAGGGAGGGATAGAGGGATGAGATAGAGAGAGAGAGAGAAAGAGAGTCAAAGATAGAGGGAAGGGAGGGATAGAGGGGTGAGATAGATAGATATATAGAGAGAGACAGAGAAAGAGAAAGAGAGAGAAAGAGAAGGGAAGGATAGAGGGATGATAGAGAGAGAGAGAGAGAGAGACAGAGAGAGAGAAAGAGAAGGGAGGGATAGAGGGATGAGATAGAGAGAGAAAGAGAGAGAGAGAAGGGAGGGATAGAGAGATGAGATAGAGAGAGAAGGGAGGGATAGAGGGATGAGATAGAGAGAGAGAGAGAAAGAGAGTCAAAGATAGAGGGAAGGGAGGGATAGAGGGGTGAGATAGATAGATATATAGAGAGAGACAGAGAAAGAGAAAGAGAGAGAAAGAGAAGGGAAGGATAGAGGGATGAGATAGAGAGAGAGAGAGAGAGACAGAGAGAGAAAGAGAAGGGAGGGATAGAGGGATGAGATAGAGAGAGAAAGAGAGAGAGAGAGAAGGGAGGGATAGAGGGATGAGATAGAGAGAGAGAAGGGAGGGATAGAGGGATGAGATAGAGAGAGAGAGAGAGAGAGAGAGAGAGAGAGAGAGAGACAAAGATAGAGGGAAGGGAGGGATAGAGGGGTGAGATAGATAGATATGTAGAGAGAGACAGAGAAAGAGAAAGAGAGAGAAAGAGAAGGGAAGGATAGAGGGATGAGATAGAGAGAGAGAGAGAGAGAGAGAAGGGAGGGATAGAGGGATGAGATAGATAGAGAGAGAGTCAAAGATAGAGGGGAGGGTGAGAGAGAGAGAGAGAGAGAGAAAGAGAGAGAAGGGGGAGAGAGAGATAGACAGAGAGAGATAGATAGAGAGAGAAACAGAAGGGATAGATAGATAGATAGATAGATAGATAGATAGATAGATAGATAGATAGATAGATAGATAGATAGATAGATAGAGAGAGAGAGAGAGAGAGAGAGAGAGAAACAGAAGGGATAGATAGATAGATAGATAGATAGATAGATAGATAGATAGATAGATAGAGAGAGAGAGAGAGAGAGAGACAGAGAGAGAGAAAGAGAAGGGAGGGATAGAGGGATGAGATAGAGAGAGAAAGAGAGAGAGAGAAGGGAGGGATAGAGGGATGAGATAGAGAGAGAGAAGGGAGGGATAGAGGGATGAGATAGAGAGAGAGAGAGAGAGTCAAAGATAGAGGGGAGGGTGAGAGAGAGAGAGAAAGAGAGGGGGGAGAGAGATACACAGAGAGAGGGAGAGAGAGAGAGAGAGAGAGAGAGAGAGAGAGAAAGAAAGAGAAGGGAGGGATAGAGGGATGAGAGAGAGAGCGAGAGAGAGAGAAAGAGAGAGACAGAGTCAAAGATAGAGGGGAGGGTGAGAGAGAGAGAGATAGACAGAGAGAGGGAGAGAGAGATAGATAGAGAGAGAGTGAGAGAGAAGGGATAGATAGATAGATAGATAGATAGATAGATAGATAGATAGATAGATAGATAGATAGATAGATAGAAAGGAGGGATAGAGGGGTGAGATAGATAGAGAGAGACAGAGAGAGAGAAACAGAAGTGAGGGATAGAGGGATGAGATAGATAGATAGAGAGAGAGAGAAAGAGAAGAGATGGATAGAGGGATGAGAGAGAGAGAGAGAGAGAGAAAGAGAAGGGAGGGATAGAGGGATGAGAGAGAGAGAGCGAGAGAGAGATAGAGGGGAGGGTGAGAGAGATAGATAGAGCAAGAGAGAGATAGAGAGAGGGAGAGAGCGAGAGAGAGAGAGACAGAGAGAGAGAGTCAAAGATAGAGGTGAGGGTAAGAGAGACAGAGGTAGACAGAGACAGAGAGATAGATAGAGCAAGAGATAGATAGAGTCAAAGATAGAGGGGAGGGTGGGAGAGAGATAGACAGAGAGAGGGAGAGAGAGATAGATAGAGACAGAGAGAGAAAGAGAAGGGAGGAATAGAGAGGTGACATAGATAGATAGAGACAGACAGAGAGAGTCAAACATAGAGGGGAGGGTGAGAGAGAGATAGAGGGGAGGGTGAGAGAGATAGATAGAGCAAGAGAGAGATAGATAGAGAGAGGGAGAGAGCGAGAGAGAGAGAGAAGGGGAGAGAGGGAGAGAGAGAAGGGAGGGATAGAGGGGTGAGATACAGAGATAGAGAGAGAGAGAAAGAGAGAGAGGCAGAGAGACAGAGAGACACAGAGAGAGAGATAGACAGGGAGAGCAAGACAGAGATAGATAGAGAGAGGGAGAGAGTGAAAGAGACAGAGAGAAAGGCAGAGAGCGAGAGAGATACAAAGACAGAGAGGGAGAGAGGGGGATAGAGGGGTGAGATAGATAGAGAAAGAGATAGAGAGACAGAGAGAAATAAACAGAGAGATAGAAAGATAGACAGAAAGACAGGGAAAGAGAGAGAGAGAGAGAGAGAGAGAGAGAGGATGAGGGAGAGAGGGTGAGAGTAACTCTGCAGCTTCAACTTGTCTTTTCAGCACTGCACATCTCACTAAACAGGTTTCCCTGTTTGTTTAAAGGGGCTGTTTGTCAGAAACTCTAATTTAGTCCTCTTACCCCAAATACAGTTAACCAAACTTCACCATTCGAACTCCACAGTGTTGTTCGCTCGTTATCTAAAACTAGTTAAGTAGTTTGGTGAGAAATCATATTTACACAACTTTCCATTCACACTAGAAAAACTGCGCATGTAATATAGCGTCCGTAGGCCTGGGTGATGTGAAGGAGAGTCAGGTTCTGCAGGGAGGCAGAATTTGGCCCAGCACATCTGAAAGCGCTGTGTTGAGTTCCTCTGTGCTCAGTTACTCTTGTTGAGTTACTCTGTGTTGAGTTACTCTGTGTTGAGTTCCTCTGTGTTGATTTACTCTGTGTTGATTTACTTTGTGTTGAGTTACTCTGTGTTGAGTTCCTCTGTGTTGAGTTACTCTGTGTTGAGTTCCTCTGTGTTGATTTACTCTGTGTTGAGTTACTCTGTGTTGAGTTCCTCTGTGTTGAGTTACTCTGTGTTGACTTACTCTGTGTTGAGTTCCTCTGTGTTGATTTACTCTGTGTTGAGTTACTCTGTGTTGAGTTACTCTGTGTTGATTTACTCTGTGTTGAGTTACTCTGTGTTGAGTTCCTCTGTGTTGATTTACTCTGTGTTGATTTACTTTGTGTTGAGTTACTCTGTGTTGTTCCTCTGTGTTGAGTTACTCTGTGTTGAGTTCCTCTGTGTTGAGTTCCTCTGTGTTGATTTACTCTGTGTTGATTTACTTTGTGTTGAGTTACTCTGTGTTGAGTTCCTCTGTGTTGATTTACTCTGTGTTGAGTTACTCTGTGTTGATTTACTCTGTGTTGAGTTACTCTGTGTTGAGTTCCTCTGTGTTGATTTACTCTGTGTTGAGTTCCTCTGTGCTGAGTTACTCTGTGTTGATTTACTGTGTTGAGTTCCTCTGTGTTGAGTTACTCTCTGCTGAGTTACTCTGTGTTGATTTACTCTGTGTTGATTTACTCTGTGTTGAGTTACTCTGTGCTGATTTACTCTGTGTTGATTTACTCTGTGCTGAGTTACTCTGTGTTGAGCTACTCTGTGTTGATTTACTCTGTGTTGAGTTACTCTGTGCTGAGTTACTCTATGCTGAGTTCCTCTGTGTTGAGTTCCTCTGTGCTGAGTTCCTCTGTGTTGATTTACTCTGTGTTGAGTTACTCTGTGTTGATTTACTCTGTGTTGAGTTACTCTGTGCTGAGTTACTCTGTGTTGATTTACTGTGTTGAGTTCCTCTGTGTTGAGTTACTCTCTGCTGAGTTACTCTGTGCTGATTTACTCTGTGCTGATTTACTCTGTGTTGAGTTACTCTGTGCTGATTTACTCTGTGTTGATTTACTCTGTGTTGAGTTACTCTGTGCTGATTTACTCTGTGTTGATTTACTCTGTGCTGAGTTACTCTGTGTTGGGTTCCTCTGTGTTGGGTTCCTCTGTGTTGAGTTACTCTGTGCTGAGTTACTCTGTGTTGAGTTACTCTGTGAAGGCCTGTTCACTGTTAAAGCTCACAGTATGTTCGAATGTGTCTGAGTAACCTTGATGAGTGACCTTGTACACTTTGTTTGCAGACACCTGCTCCTCCAACGTTTCTTCTGAAATGAAGGCCATTCATATCCTTTGCTGCAGTAACAGCCTCTACTCTTCTGGGGTGGCTTTACTAGATGTTGGAACATCTCTGTGAGGATTTGATTGAGCATTAGTGAGGTCAGGTACTGATGTTTGAAGGTCATTTCTGAATCACTCCAACTCATCCTAAAGGTACGGGATGGACGGACGGTGGAGTTTCAGGGCTTAAAAACGTCCTCTTTTCTCAACACCTTCACTGCCCTGTGGAATTCTGTTGACTTCCATTATTATTAATTCATTATTTATTTATGTATTCATTTCATTGTTGTTTAATGTTTTTGCTGCAGGTCAGTTATGTAGCTATAGTTATTGTTTGTTTCACATTGCTTCTGTAAAAGTGACCTGAGTAAAGGAAAGACTCAGTATAAAGCAAATATAATAATAATAATAATAATAATAATAATAATAACAATAATATTGTTGTAGTTGCTGTTTTTTATTGTTATTATATAACAAAAAATGTTACTGTTGTTTTTGTTGTTATTATTAATAATAATAACTATTATTATTATTAATCTATTGTTATTTTTATTATATAATATTTTTAAATGGTTATTATTGTTAATATAATAATCATAATAAATGTTTTAATTATCGTAATAATAATAATAATAATAATATTGTTGTTGTTATATAATAATAAAAAATTACAAGTATTATTAATAATCATTATTATAATAATTATTATTATTGCTGTTGTTGTTATAAAATAATATTATTCATAATAATAACAATTCATATTATTTTGTCCATATTATTTCATATAATCATTGTTACTATTATTAATAAAATTACTTATTATTACTACTACTATTGTTTTTGTAAAACTCTTCTTTCTACTGAGACACTGTGGGTGAAGTGGGGCATTTACTATGGTGACGGTACAGTCACTGGTTGCAATGCCACCCAGGCAGGGGGGGTCCCCATCTCCCCCCTGGGTACATACACAAATCCTGGAGCTCCTCCAAACACTGAGGCCTAATGAACAGCTCCATTTAAACATCACCTGTGCCCTGAAACTGGTTTGCAGTGATTTACTTGGCTCCTCAAGATTTCATAACAAATCCCTCTCTCATTAGTGCCCTCTGCCAGCTGGCTTTGCCACAAACAAGCCGAAGAGCAGAGAGAAGAAGCTGTTTTTCCTCTTTGACATCTTCAGCTATAAAGCCAACCACTGACAGCATCCTCAGTAAACCGCATCACGGAAAAAAGTCCAAAAAACCCATCCGATGTTTCCTTCAGCGCTCGCAGCGCAGGCATAAACACCGGGGCACTAAACTAACAGGAGGGCATTCAAAGAATGTTTAACTTCTATCAGTTAAATGTGCTGTTTCGCTGAATGAACCGTCTGATCACTGTCCGAATAGATACTTTACTGGTTCAAAATCCAGCTCCTGCATAATGTCACAGGGGAAGTCCACCAGATTCACAAAATTTCTACATAATGCAACAGCTAAGATGTAAACATGCAGAGTGGTTTGGTGTGAGATCCTCTGCAGAGACTCTTTCTTCACAGTGGCGGTGACAGGAACCAGGGGTCATCATGACCACAACCATTTTAACCATTTTATTTACTATCCAAAACCACCAGTCAACCTAAACGTGTTAATGTACGTGTTAATGATGGTAAAATGGCAATAAATCTGAGAAAACTACAGTCCTTTGTCTACTATTTTGCCATATAACACCGTGCATGTACCTCTCGGCTGTATATTCATGGATTTTAGATCTTCAAAATGACCATAAAACAAGGCCCCAGGCATCAGGTAGCGCATTCATGACCGTTTCTTTTTAGGCAATAAGTGACCGCGAGGAGCTCTTACAGTGATTGAACTCTTCAGACATCTGGTTCCTGATGGTGGTTCCACCACCACCACCGTGAACAATTCCCGTCTCAGTAAGTTTCTCTAAAAGGCTCATTTCACATCACACCACTCTGAATGACTTTGTTTATATTAACCATTTAACCCACTATTGCATGAATTGTTACATGCACATGATAAAAAGTGTTTTAATGGGTTTTTGTAATTTAAATTTGCGTACATAATGGAAATATTTGAAAGTGGGGTATTTGGTAAATTGTTGCCATATGGCAACCGTGCACAAAAATACCACAGCACCATTAAATCTAGAAAAAAAGCACCATCAAAAATGTTTTCCTTTTATTGAAAACAAGACCAAACAAATCCAACGTAGTGAAATGTACAACCCGATATTTACAAATACTGGAAATCAATTTAAGTGATGCTTTTTTAATCCCACAAATTCCACCTCCACATTTAACCCATCCGTGAAGGGTAACACCACATACACACTAGTGAACACACACACACACACTAGGGGGCAGTGAGCACACTTGCCTAGAGTGGTGGGCAGCCCTATCCACCCCGCCCGGGGAGCAGTTGGGGGTTAGGTGTCTTGCACAAGGACGCCTCAGTCATGGACTGTCGACTCTGGGGATCAAACCAGCAACCTTCCGGTCACAGGGCCCATTCCCTAAGCTCCAGCCCACAACCGCCAAATTTTGATTGGCATGTTAAATGTATGGTAATGTAAACACATCATCCTAATAAGAATTCCTGGTCATGTGATGTCATTAAGTATTTGTCCTATCAAGATAAAAGAGCCTTTTTCACGATTAAATTGGAAAGCACAGATTTTATATTACTGCTTTTTAGGAAAATTGAGATAAAGTCATTGTTGCCATATGGCAACACCGTGCAGAGTTAATTCCGCAGAGTTTTTACAAATTCAGTGGCATTCCCCTTTATAATAATGACAGCTTTATAACATGCATGCTTTCTAGATTTGAATCAGTGTTAATAACATTATCTCCTCCTCTCGAAGTAGAAAAGATACAAGGACTGATTCAAGCGACTTACTGCACTACTGCATTTTACTGAGCCCCAGTGCTGTATTGTGCATTGGATGCGAAAGGCTCACAACTGAATACGAATGCAGCAGATATGTATCAATTTTGCATGGAAAAAGGGCTTCGTTTGCTGTTTATTACTGTTACGTCTGAGCACGGATGCGAAATGACCTACACTTGCAATAGTGCCATCACTGCCGATCGTCCAGCAGAGAGAATGTGCCCAGCCAAATGTGGACAGAATCGACAGAATCCCCTCCTGCCGCCCTGAAACATTTCATGGGCAATCTCCTGCTTATGTAACCACGCTGCTAAAATCGTGCTCATCCCACGGCTATGTGGTCCCACTTCTTAATCAGGGGGTCAGTCAGGGCCCTCCTGCTCTTTGGGGTGTCAGCGGCCACTGCTGTTTTCCTGACCTCGTTGTGCTGCCATCCTGTCTGCTCTGTTTATGCGGATGTCGGGGACGTTTTCTTTGAACTGTAATCCTGAGTGAGATTATTATTTACAGGACGCTTTGTGTTGCTGTTGTTATGCAGTGCGGAAATATCATCAGGTGCAATAAAGTCGGAGTTCTATTGATGTTTGTTTGTTGTTAAAACTGGACGGCAGATGGACGGCCTATCAATCCAGCTCCCACAAAGGGCCTCGTAGTTCCATAACACCGGAACATCAATACAAATGAAGAGGAATTTGATTGATTTTTCCAAAATTTCATGCTGACTCAGATGTAAACAAAGTCATTCAGACTTCAGTGGTTTGGTGTGAAATGGTTCACTACAGAAAAACGTATAGGCTCTGATATCTTTACAGTGGTGGTGATAGGAACCAGAAGTCAGATATTACAGCTATAAATGTGTAAATATTTATATTTCTAATAACAAAATATTTACTATTAAAGCCCAGCAGTCATCTCCAGACATTGTATTATTACATATAATAATGATTAAGATAAAATAGTGGAAAATCTGCAAAAATAGGTTTCCTTTGGGACTATTTTTGCCACACAACGTACTCCTCCGCCACGAATTAGCTTAAAAAAAACGGCCAAAACCGTCACAAAACTGGCTTTTATCAATGTCCCAGGCATCAGGCAGCACATTCATAAATTATCCCATGCAATAACATTCTTGTGAGGGCGCTTTTCGAGGTGGACCTCTGGTTCCTATCACCACCACTAGAAACAATTCTGGCTCTGTAAGTTTCTCAAGAACTGAGCATTTCAAACCAAACCGCTCTGAATGACCATATTTACATCTTAACCTCTTAATCAAGCACCAATATTGAAAAGAATGGTGGAGTTCCCCTTTAAGACACCTTCCCACAGAAGTGCTCTACGTTCATAGTACAATGTCCTAATTAAACAAGCCTACACGCTCCTAGGATGACAGGACATGAGGTGTTTCTTCCCATGCAATCTCATTAGTCCTAAACTTGTGTGGACACTGATCCCATATCTGTGCTTAAATCCACTGGACAAGCACTAAAACGTGAGCTTAACTCAAATCAAGCCGGCGTCAAACATCATTCCAGTGCTGGATCATTAGACTACTCGCTCAGCCACGTTCAGCACCCAAACACGCCGCTCTCGATCAGCAGGTAAACAAGCCCAGGCGAGTGTGTCGTCACGGCTCACAGCACAGAGGCTTACCTCGCTGTAAAGTCCGCGGTGAAGCCGGCAGGAGCGTCTCAGAGCCGCTTTCCCTTCAAACGCCGCAGCCAAATATCCAGCGCACTGACGGAGATGCCCGCCGCACTCCCCTCCACCGGAGCTGCGCTTTTCCCCACCCGTATTCACACACGCCACGCCCCCCTGCCCCGGGATTGGCTGGCAGTGTCCCCGCCCCCCGCGCAAGGATTGGCTGATGGAGTTGTAGTAAGTGCTTCATTTACTCACCTCTCTGCAGCATTGACAACACACGATGGTTCCTCAAGGGTTCTTTAGCAAAGGAAATGGTTCTATATAGAACCATGAACACTTTTTGGAATGAGTGCCACATAGCATCAAAAAGGGTTCTTCTGTTCCTTCATGCTTGACATCGTAACAGCGCCAAGAACCATCTACTGCAAATTTCTCCACCACTCTGAGGAACCTTTCCCTGGTGCAAGGAACCATTTAACCATGCAAAGGGCTCTCTGAGTGTTCATGGCTCTATATAGAACCATTTTCTTTACTAAAGAACCCTTGAAGAACCATATTTTTAAGTGTGTAGAATGATGAATAAGATAACAGATAACAAATGGATCTTCAAGGGTTCTTTAGGAAAGACGTCGGTTCCATATAGAACCATGAACACTCAAAGATCATTTAGGAGTTCTTTGCGTCGGGAAAGTTTTCTTCAGAACGTGCTACAGGTGGTTCTGTCTAGAGTATTTTTTGAAAATGGTGCTATAGAGCACTTGCTTGTATAAGCTTGTAACAACAGAAGAACCCTTTTCAAAAACGTCCTATATAGAACCATCTACATTCTCCATCAGTCCAAAGAACCATTTCATGGTGCAAAGAGCACCTTAATCATGCAAAGGTTTTTCATGGTTCTATACAGAACCATTTTCCTTACTAAAGAACCATCTTAAGTGATACTTTTCTAATCCCATAACCAGGGAAATTCCAGCTCCTCATTTAACCCATCCGTGAAGTGAAACACCACATACACACACACACACACACACACACACACACACACACACACACACTAGGGGGCAGTGAGCACACTTGCCCGGAGCGGTGGGCAGCCCAATCCGCGGCACCCGGGGAGCAGTTGGGGGTTAGGTGTCTTGCTCAAGGACACCTTGGTCATGGACTGTCGGCACTGGGGATCAAACCGGCGACCTTCTGGTTCATAGGGCCAGTTCCCTAACCTCCAGCCCATGACTGCCCCCAAATCTTGGGTGTAGAAGAAAGAAAAAGTGTTGGTGTGAGAGGAGCTGACGAGATCGAGAACCATTAACTGTGAACTTGAATGGTTCTCTGCATGGTGAAGTGGGTCTTCGGATTGATGGAGAATTGTTCATTGTAGCACCAAAGGGTTCTGATATTGTAATAGTGTCAAGCTTGCCTCACTAGCAAAGCCCTTTTTGGCGCTTTATAGAACCCTTTTCAAAAAGGTTCTATACAGAACCATATACAACATATTCTATATCAGTCTGAAGAACCATTTCACCATTCACTGAACCATTTAAGTTTGCTAATGGTCCTTTAGGTGTGTTTTTTCCTTCTCCTGTGAACTTTCCATTTTGGAGATACGAGGTTTTCTTCCGACAGCAGCGATACACTGTAAGTAAATACGGTGCGAAAGAAAAGGCGCCTGTTTTAACACTTTATCAAAGACGATCTAGGTCCTGTAATCAGAAAGCTGTGAGAACGTGCTCTAATTTGGGTAATTATTTTGCGTAAGTAATCTGTTTTCACGTCATCGCTGTCCAAAAAAGCCACGTCGCTCCTTTTTGAGCTTTTTTATTTTACTACATGCAGCCGCCATTTACACTGTGTGAAAATTTCATAATGAATGAAAAAATTGAGAAATGCTCCAAAATTGCTTGGAATTGTAACGGGGAGCGAGGTACCGGACGCATGTGTGGAGGTAAGCGAATTTTATTGAGGGCAAATCCAAAATCAGGGTCATAACGGTCCAGGGTCAAAGAGCCGATAGGGACAGATCGGGGTTCAGACATGACAAACAAACTATAAACAGACTCAAGCACACAAACATAGACCAATACAGCACACAAGGCAAAGACAAAGACCGATACAAAGACCAGCAAAGACAAAGTGCAAACACAGGGCTTAAGTAACAAAGGGTAACGAGGGACAGGTGAACACAATCAGGGGCGGAGTCACAAAACAGGGGGCAGGACTTAAACCAAAACAAAAAGGCACATGGAGTGGGAGGAGCCAATCGTGACAGTAATAAAATGTACATTAAAATTTACAGCAATGATATACATCCTCTTTTATACATCAGTTAGTTACGGCCACGCAAGCTGATTGTTCGAGAGGTTTTCTAACTGCGATGTTATTTCACCGTAACATCACAGGTTTTTCACAATTACTGTATCACTCCGCTGAGACGCCGTTGCTAAGCAACGACTTCAACAGCTGTAGGAGACGCTCAAGCCATTTGAACATTTTTACTTCTTGCTTTGCCATAAACAGAAAAAGGACACTGTTAAGATCACAGACTCTGAAGATGAGACTACAGTAGATTCCCAAACTGTCGTCACCACTGAGCAGCTCTTCAGTTGGCAGCTGTGACAGAAGAACAGCTGAAGAACTTGGAATCAGCCAGAAATGAACCCAACACCAATCGCCAGATGTGTCTGATCTTCAGAGTCTGACCAAATCAGCCCTGCTTACCCATTTCTTCTGAAATCAAGGGCATTAAAAGATTTTTCCAAATAAATACACAATCAAATCGTTAAGATATAAATGGTTTTTGTAGTTTGATATGAGGAAATGGAGTTCGAACCATTTACACTGGAACCAGATGCTCTAAAAATCACTCTGAAAGCTCCCGTCACAGAAAGTTATTACAAATAATGGTTATAAACACAGTACCTGATGCTGGAGACAAAGTTTTTTGATTGTTTTGAGATAAAATGTGTGTCTAGAATCCACCTATTCATGGCAGAGGTTTGCATGCAGGGTGCTGTAAAGCAACGCAGCCCCCGAAGAAAAATGAGTTTTCTCAGATTTACCACTAATCTCCCATCATTAATATCACACCCAAAACTATTACCTACACTATATTGCCAAAATTATTCACTCGTCTGCCTTCAGACGCATATGAACTTGAGTGAGATGCCGTTCTTAATCCATAGGATTTAAGATGACATTGGCCCACCCTTTGCAGCTATAACAGCTTCACCTCTTCTGGGAAGGCTTTCCACAAGGGTCAGGAGTGTTTATGGGAATTTTTGACCGTTCTTCCAGAAGCTCATTTGTGAGGTCAGACAAGAAGGCCTGGCTCACAGTCTCCACTCTAATTCATCCCAAAGGTGTTCTGTCGGGTTGAGGTCAGGACTCTGTGCAGGCCAGTCAAGTTCTTCCACACCAAACTGGCTCATCCGTGTCTTTATGGACCTGCTTTGTGCACTGGTGTGCAGTCATGTTGGAACAGGAAGGGGCCGTCCCCAAACTGTTCCCACAAAGTTGGGAGCATGAAATTGTCCCAAATCTCTTGGTGCTGAAGCTTTAAGAGTTTCTTTCACTGGAACTAAGGGGCCGAGCCCAACTCCTGAAAAACAACCCCACACCATGATCCCCCCTCCACCAAACTTTACACTTGGCTCAATGCAGTCAGACAAGTACCGTCTCCTGGCAACCACCAAACCCAGAGTCGTCCATCAGATTGCCAGACGGAGACGCGTGATTGGTCACTCCAGAGAACACGTCTCCACTGCTCTAGAGTCCAGTGGTGGGGCTTTACTCCACTGCATTCCACGCTTTGCATTGGGCTTGGTGATGGAAGGCTTGAATGCAGCTGCTCGGCCATGGAAACCCATTCCATGAAGCTCTCATGTTATAATCCCACTGACAGTTGACTGTGGAATATTTAGTAGTGAGGAAATTTCATGACTGGACTTGTTCCACAGGTGGCGTCCAATCACGGTACCACACTGGAATCCACTGAGCTCTTGAGAGCGACCCATTCTTTCACTAATGTCTGTAGAAGCAGTCTGCAGGCCTAGGGGCTCGGCTTATACGACTGTGGCCATGGAAGTGATTGGAACACCTGAATTGAATTATTTGGATGGGTGAGTGAAGACTTTTGGCAATATAATGTATAAAAACACCAAATGCAGATTCACTGCTGGTTTGTATAGTGAATAAAATGTCTATATGTCATGGTGACCTCTGGTTCCTATGACCACCACTGTAAAGACGTCTGAGTCTTTAAATTTCTCTACAATGAATCATTTGACACCAAGCCACCCTGAATGACTTCACAGCTCAACCACTGAATCATGCCATTTAAAAAAAGGTGGAATTGAGTTTAATAGGGAGAACAATAGTGTTCACTGCAGTAACAGCCTCTACTCTTCACACTAGATGTTGGAACACTGCTGTGAGGAATTGATTGAGCATTAGTGAGGCCAGGTACTGATGTTGGATGATCAGCTCTGGATCCCAAAGGTAGTGAATGGAGTTCCATCACTCCAGAGAACACGGTTCTACTGATCCACAACCCAATCTTTGGGGGCTTTAGACCCCTATAGTTGATACCCAGCAAGGCTTCACCTTAGCCTCATGTGAAGCTGCTCCCATCCTATTGGCTGATGCTTTTCTATAGACAGGTTGTGTGTGCACAACTGAATACCTGTATTACTAGCAAAGGGGGCACCTTAAAGTAGCTCAGTTCACATATTGCAGACGTTACTGTGTTGTATGTTCTATGATGACCAGCTGGTCATAGTGTGCTTGTTTGGCAGTAAGTGGAGTTACATGGAGGAAGACAGTAAAATCGAATGCAGGCAAACTTGAACATTAGTACTTTGATGCTAAATTATACAGTCATATGCAAAAGTTTGTCAAATTACATGTTTTGTTGATTAAGAGACCCTTATTGGTCCCACAACAGGGAAATTCCACCTCTGCATTTAACCCATCCGTGAAGTGAAACACCACGTACACACACTAGTGAGCACACACACACTAGGGGTCCGGATCCATGGGCAGCCCTATCCGCAGCATCCGGGGAGCGGTTGGGGGGGTTAGGTGTCTTGCTCACCTCAGTCATGTGCTGTCAGCTCTGGGGATCGAGCCGGCGACCTCCTGATCATGAGGCTCCCTAACCTCCAGCCCACGACTGCCCCCTGATTCTCTAAGTGACAATAAGTGAACACGTTCCCTGCAGTGAACACACCCTCGCACAGTTTAACACGCGACTGCTGTTCATCGCCTGAATTTAACATATTAGGAAAAAATATAACGTAAAATGTGGCCTGTGCAGAAGTTATGGCACATTTTTTGTTTTCTTTTTTTTCCACACTATGTTTAATGTAGCAAACATAGAATTTGTGCTCTACTTTTGTGCCTAGAAGATCTGCAAAACACGTCATTTCGACCAAGGGGGTGGTCAAACATTTGTTTACGACTGTATTTATCAGTTTGAAACAGATTTGTAATCTGTTTTTTTCTCTCTTCCACTTTAGCCCCTCAGATTTAGTTCCTAATTCATGCCTTGAGTTCAGTTTCATTGTGTTCTGTTGGCTCAGCTGCTGCTCTGCTCTCATTTTAGAGATTTTATTTTAGACCATACACTTTCCAAAAAGAGAAGAATAGCTCCTCACTCATTTCCGCCCTGATGTTAGTGGTTAGAAAAGAAGAAAGAAGTAATGATGCTAATACCTTTTGCTTAAAGGGCCAATATCATGGGAAATCGACTTTACCTTACTTTTTCTTATATATAAATAAATGAATAGTATAATAGGTAGTATGTAAACATCGATTAAGATGTGCTACAAAGTTCCACTGCAGTTCTAGAACTTACTCAGTACTTGAAAAGTTTTAGACCTCAGTTTGGTTTTACTTTATGTTTCTAACTACATGTGAACACAACACTTCACTTAAGTAGACTGATTAGGATTGTGAGCGTGATCTACCAGCCAGTACTGGCCCAGGGGCTGTGGTTTGTCACAATACAGGCTGGGAATAAAAGCAGAAGCTTATTTCTACCCCTAGAGTGGTGCTTTGGACCAGGACACCAGGACATATTTCCACATAAGTACTTTTATAAGTAAAAAGACCCCTGTTTTCACTCCAGACCCCAACAGCAGTAAAGTGAATTGTAATTGTGCTCCATCTTGCGCAGAGATACAGAGAAACTCACATCATAATGTTAGAAATGGGCCTAAACCCAACCAATAAGTGTGGTGGCAGCGCCATCTAGTGGCTAGAAAAGAAAAAAGAACTAGTACATTTTGCTTAAAGGGCCAATCTCATGGAAAGCTGACTTTTCCTTATTACTTTTTTTTAATGAACATGTTTTACGGTAGCATGAAAACAGTGATACAGTTTTATAACACATACCTAAACTTCCAAGTTCATACGTGGAGATTAAGCTGCAAAAACTGCCCATTTTGAATTCATTGCTTTTGTGATGTCACGGAAACCAGCATATTTACACATACAGGCCTACACAGCCTAGTTTACATATAAGTTATAAGGAGGGTTTTATTCTGGACTGCTTTTTGAATGAGACCAGCTAATCAGAACAGAGCTCATTTGCATACACCGACACATATGGGCGCGATAACAAAAACAGTATGTTTAATTGTAAAGTACAAACAGGGATTCAAAATGTTAACATCATCTAAAAATGAATTAGGACTGTTTGGTTCATAGAAATCACACAAATGTCAGGTGAACATTTTTAAAGCAGGAGAAATCTAGAATGAGTCCACTAATGCCAAAAAGGCAACGTCTAGGTGATGATACCCTCTGGATGAAAGTACCTAATTTGTCATTTTCTGAAGAAAATTGTGATTACTAGGTCAGACATGTGCATACACTATACTGACAAAAGTATTGGGACGCCTACATATTACACCCACAGGAGCTTCTATGACATCCTATTCTAAGTCCATAGGCATTAATATGGAGTTGGTCTGCCTTTGCAGCTCTAACAGCTTCCACTCTTCTGGGAAGCCTTCTGAAAGATTTTGGCGAGTGTCTGTGGGCAATTCATCCAAAAGAGCATTTGTGAGGTCAGACACTGATGTTGGATGAGAAGGCCTGGCTCACAGTCTCCGCTCTAATTCATCCCAAAGGGGTTCTGTTGGGTTGAGGACAGGACTCTGTGCAGGCCAGTCAAGTTCTTTTACATCAAACTCACTCATCCGTGTCTTTATGGACCTGCTTTGTGCACTGGTCATGTTGGAACAGGAAGGGGCCGTCCCCAAACTGTTCCCACAAAGTTGGGAGCGTGAAATTGTCCAAATCTCTTGGTGCTGAAGCTTTAAGAGTTCCTTTCACTGGAACTAAGGGGCCGAGCCCAACTCCTGGAAAACAACGCCACACCATAATCCCCCCTCCACCAAACTTTACACTTGGCACAATGCAGTCAGGCAAGTAACGTTCTCCTGGCATTCACCAAACCCAGACTCGTCCATCAGACTGACAGAGAGAGAAGTGTGATTCATCACTTTACAGAATGCGTTTCCATTGATCCAGAGTCCAGTGGTGGTCCACCACTCTATCCGACAATTGGCATTGCGTTTGGTGATGTAAGGCTTGCAAGCAGCTGCTCGGCCATGGAAACCCTGCCAAGACGCCGAGTTTTTGCTCTGATGTTGATGCCAGAGGAGGTTTGGAGCTCTGCAGTTATTTAGTCAGCAGACTTCTATCCACCTCACTGCCACAGCACTCAGTAACTTCATATGGTCTGACACTTCATGGCTGAGTTACTGCGGCTCCCAAATGCTTCCACTTTTCAATAATACAACTCACAGTTGATCGTAGAATATCTAGGAGGGCAGAAGTTTTGCAAACTGACTTGTCTCCTATCACAGCACCACGCTCGAATTCAGCAAGCTCTTTAGAACGGCCCATTCTTTCAGTAATGTGAGTAAAGGCAGGCTGCGTGGCTAGGTGCCTGATTGTATACACCTGTTGCAATGAGACTGAATGTAACACCTGGATTCACAAAGAAAGAGGTGTGTCCCAATACTTTTTGCCATATAGTTTATGTGCTAATACTGTTCACATTGCAACGTTACTGACTTATTCTTGCAATACAGTTGCTATCACTTTGCTGTCGTGTCCTATTCTGCCAGGCTGTCTTTAGTTCAGCTGTAATTTAAATCCTTTTTTTCTCTTTTTCTGACATTTTGCAACACGAATGAAAAGGAAACAGACTCTTTATCACTGTTCTTCATCATTATTCAAAGATACAAGGACATCAACAAACAAAGGGATTGAGGTACAGACCTATGATACATACAGTAATGCAAATATATACACAGTTTGAATGAGCAGGATCAGGTTAATGAGGGTGAAGCGTGGGCTCTCTAGGACCCCAAACACTGCACATTTCTATCATTTCCCTGCTACGTTAAAAATAATGTACTGAAGTACATGCACTGTACATTTACATCATTTCCACATGAATGATCTATATTCATGTGGAATATATCAACACAACCTGTTGCCTAAAGTCATCTGAAAGGCAAACTTGTGCTGACGTAATGCTTTTATTTATGTGGAAATGATGTTCACATTTGTTTCCATTAATGAAGGGGCTCGAGAACTGACTGGTGAGTCGAATCCGTTACAGTAAATCTGTTACAGCATGGAAAACGGCAAAATGTACAAAGCATGGAGCCAGAGAACAAGTCAAGTACAGTCAAATGCAAAAGTTTGAACACTCCTGGTCAAACGATATGTTTTCCTGTTTCTCTGAGTGTAAATAAGTCAACACATCCTCCACGGAGAACACACTCCTGCACATTTTAACACACAGTTACTGCCTATTTACTGAGTAAAACATACTGGACAAATAATAAAACACGAAACATGGCCTGTGTAAAAGTTACGGCGCATTGTATTTTTTCCGGGATGCTGAATCCAGAAAATAAATAGACACTGCTCACTAATTTGCAGTAAAAATGCTATGTTTAAGTGTGTTCTCTGCGGATGATGTGTTATTTCCATTTCGGAAATCAGCAAAACATCATCTGACCGGGGTGTTCGAACTACTGCATGCAACTATGAAGGTTAAACAAAGCACAAGATTAGTAAGTAAAACTTTATCAATACACATCTTGTAATATAAAAAAAAAAACTGAAAAGGTTTCATAGCTATTAGCAAACATTTATAACTGACTTAAATATTCCATAGTGGAAAAAGGTAGTGTTGTATATGTGATTCCATGGAGGCGTCTTATATAGATCGGAATAGGATATTGGAGTTCTTTTTCTTTATTCGGATTGGCAGTCGGCTCTTGTGATCTGTAAAAGAAAACAGTTTAAAGATGAAATTTAAGCATGAAAACGTTACATACAGAATTCACGGTTCTAAATAGAACCTTTGCCTGTAATAAAGAACCCCTGAAGAACTATCTGAGTGTTCGTAATGGGTTTATGGATGGGTTTTTTCTGTTTTCTAGAGGTTGGGGACCCAGCCCTGTGACCGGAAGGTCACCGGTTCCATCCCTCAGCTGACAGTCCATGACTGAAGTGCCCTTGAGCAAGGCACCTGACCACCAACTGCTCCCAGGGCACTGTGGATAGGGCTGCCCACCACTCTGGGCAAGTGTGCTCACTGCCCCCTAGTGTGAATGGTCACTAGTGTGCATGTACGTGTGTGTTTCACTGCACGGATGGGCTAAATGCGGAGGTCTAATTCCACAGTGTGCAAACCACCGTGTGATAATCCACAATTATCCGTTTAACATTCACTGGAGTGTTAAATATGATTTTTACAGCCCATTCACGGTGGCATCCCTGTGTTTCCCCACCTGCCATTTTTGGGTCACACTGGGTGATGGTCAGATTTGGTCTCCAGACTCAGTTTAGATGGCCTTGCCAACCACTTTAACAAGGATAAATGACAATGTGTCAGATTTATTGTTGATAAATGACACAAAAAGTGTACAACACTTTATAACTCAGTTATGAAAATATTCTCTGTCTAATCTACAGTCATATATTCAGAGTTTGGGCTCCACCTTGTGATGACTGAGCTAAACATTATTATTATTGCAGTTTTCGTTCAAAGTATTTACAATAATAGCGTGATAGAGTTTAGCATGACGTCTAGTCAGTGAACACAACAGCATTAATGAGCTTCATCAGTGTAGAAATAATGTGAATGGTTGAGCTTTAGTGATACGTTACCTGGCATGCACATTTTGATGCACTGCTTCTTGTAGGTGAAGTTGTTCTTGTTGCCCCCACAGCCACTGTAGCGGAACACCTGGCAGCGTTTAACCTTCGGGTTGTACACAAATCTCCTCTCCGAGCCGCCGCAGTCGCCCCGAGCCACCGGACTCAGGCAGACGTTTGGAAGAGTGAAATCTGAAATCACAGACCGAGAGGCATTTGAAGTCACTAATGGTAAAACTGGTAGTCTGTGGTTCTCACATCAGTCTTCATGAAGAACAAAGATCGGAAGCCTGTAGCTAGTGAGACTGTATAAGCTGGCTGAAGGTTTCCTTCACTGTCATACTTCCATTGTTTGGTAAACCCCTTAACAAGCCCTGGGCCTGCCGGTGGGCCCAAAGCTTTATTACGTACTTCTGTTACAAGAACCGTTCCACTAGTCTTTTAGCATTGAAGTCCCTGTACAAGGGACTACAAGCTACAACAAGTGGTTTTGATTTTGCAGCACTAGTGAATGCACTAGTACCAAATATGAGCAGTCCTTTAAGAACTTCACTAAGAACCTGCCTGACACGAGTGCAATGGGTTGCAGTTATTATTCTCAGCACTGTACAAAATCACGATGCACTGAACATTTCAAGATGAACTGACCAACAGAAATGGTCCACATTTACTTGAAATAAATATTTCTCCATTTACTTCCATTAAAAGTTAAGAATGTCCTGTAAATTTACCTTTAACTCGTATCTCTGAAAAGATAACTTTACAGGACATTCTTCATTTTTAATGGAACACACACACACACACACACACACACACATTATATATATATATATATATATATATATATATAAATGTGTGTGTGTCTCTGTGTGTGTGTGTGTGTGTGTGTGTGTGTGTGTATCGCTGCTGTCAGAACAATACCTTTTCTCTCCAAAATGGGAACTTTACAGGAGAAGGAAAAAACCTACATCACTTTCAATGTAAGTCAATGGAACCAGACTTTTTACCAAGACAATTTTCGTCATTTATTTTGGTCCATACTTCATGAAATTTACAGACAATATAAAGGCCAACATGCATTTTCAAATTATGTCAAAAACTGAAAATCAACAAAAATGGAGATACGAGGTTTTGTTCCAACAACAACTATATATATATATATATATATATATATATATATATATATATATATATATATATATATATATATATATATATGTTTAAGGTTTCAGCCCATGCCTTCATCAGGGTCGTAGTACAAGTAGAGACTGATTGAGGGGCTGGAGAACTTGAACTGGCTGTGTTTAGTTTCATTAAACAAATCATGCAGGTATTGTCCAGATTTGGCTTCATCACTTCTGCACACTATTTCTGAAAGCCAAACATTTCCTGCTGTATATAACAGGCAGTGTCTGAGCACCAGGCGGTGATATCTTCTCTAACGCAGAGAGCATTAGTTCACTGTCAGCTGGGCAGAAGGAGGGAAGAGTAATGTCCGCTCTGCTGCCCTCTGGGCCTCGACACACAGGACATTTGGCACGCACACACTCCGCCGCCTGCCCTCCCTCATCTTCTTACAGTGCGTACATGAGTGAGTGTGTGTGTGTGTGTGTGTTCTCACATTTCTTACAGTGTGTCGACCAAATCTCCTCACAAATAATGTAAACAAATCGATTGTTAGGCCTATTCGGACTATCATGACACGTGAACATTTATTTTAAACAATACCGGATATTTAATCCAAATGATCCGTCTGTCTTTCAGGGCTGCACAACACTGATATTAAAGAAGGCTGTACTAGACAAGCGAGCCTGCTACTAAATATGTTTTTGTGTGTTGTGTGCGAATCCTGACCAATCACAGATGCATTTTGATGAAAAAAGTCATTTAAAATGATTATTCTGGTCAAACTAAAGATCAGATCAGTCTTTATCTATCACACTGAATGTGTTTACATGTAGTCAATCATTCAATCCAATTCAAAATTCAGATAAAGAGGCTGGATGTTAGCTTAGTAATCGGATTTCTCAGAGCATGTAAACTGATTTCCTTCGGATTTCTGTCTGTGCATGCGTGAAAACAGACAGTGGTACCGGAAATAAACAAGCACCATCGCCGCAAGACGCACCGAAACACATCTGGAGTGATGCTGCCGACTACATGCTCAGTGTGGTAAATGATTTTGGTGCAATGATTTCATTTTTTTTAAAGCAGCCACATGAAGTTTGAGTTTACATTACCTTTACGCCTCGTCTCCTTCTGTGAGTTTATCGGCTGGTTGTAAAGCAGAAATCTGATTACTGTCTGACTCACGCAGACCTGGATTTTCACAAGATCTGATTACTTAAGTGCATTTAAATGCGCTGATCGGATTACTGAAAAATCCCGATTTTCCGCAGTTATCAGATTATTAAGTGCATGTAAACGACCCATTGTTTATTCATCAGTGTGTTTATAATATCGTACAATAAGGCTTACTGCTATTGCAACATGATATATAAACACAGTATGACATAGCATGTAGTATAGCTATATCTATCTACGGTAAGTATAGCTGGTAAGGAGTTGGGCTTGGCTGATCAGGGTCAGACCAGGGGTTAATGTTAGATTTACGTGTGAGCTGAGCCGCATACAGCTGCACTGCTGTCAAATTATTTTCACTTAGAAAATCAACAAAAGTTGCAATTTGACCAAGGATGTTCAAACTATTGCGTACAGTTACATACACTGTATTGCCAAAAGTATTCGCTCGTCTGCCTTCACACGCATGTGAACTTCAGTGAGATCCCGTTCTTAATCCCGTTCTTAATCCACAGGGTTTAATATGATTTTGATCCACCCTTTGCAGCTATAACAGCTTCAGCTCTTCTGGGAAGGCTTTCCACAAGGGATAGGAATCAAACATATTTAGTGGTCAATTTGACTTATTTTTGTTTCCAGCATAACACACACACACACATACACACACACACACACACACACACATGGATCCTCTAAGCCGCTTCTCTTTCTGGAGTCTATCCCAGCTGTCATTGGGCAAAAGGCTGGACACTGGCAACCCTGGACAGGTTGCCAGTGCATCTCAGGGCAGACAGACATACACACCCACTCACACCAAGCATGTCCAAACGGCCTGACTGCACGTCTTTGGACGAAAACCCACACAGAACATCCAAATTCTCCACACAGAAAGGACCCTGGTTGCCCGGCCCTCGAATCCAGGCCTTCCTTGCTGCGAGGCGACAGCGCTACCCACCACGCCACCATGCCGCCCTCCAGCATAATAATTATACTAAAGAAAAACTAATCAAAATCTAAGAATACCCTTTGATTTTTAGTCTAGACATTTAAATCTACATTACACAAGTTATTATTAAATATAAAATGACAACAATTAATAATCTTAACCGAAAGCTCTTACTTGTGTCTTTCTCCACCTCTGGCAGTCTGTGGGGCTGTGACTGTAAGCCAGTCTCTGTGAGCCTCACTGAAAGGAGCAGAAGTTCAGTCAAGTCCAGTCCTATTTCTTACTCAGGTGATTATTTAGTATTCACATTCAATATAACAGCTTCAAAACATCATTAAGGTTCAATCCTTTTAAAATAGTATTAATAAACATAGTAGGTCTGCTATGATTGACTGTGGCAGCAATTACACAATTCAGGGATTTAAATGTTCTTCCTTGCAAACTAATTCCATGGCACTTTACATTATTATATGCATTTTAAATTCACCTACTTTTCTGGTTTTACAGTAAGAAACGGCGCCGGAGAGAAACATAGTCATATGCAAAATCTGAACACCCCCCTCTACCTCTAGTTAAGCTTAAGGTCTTTTTTAATACATTTAGACAGAGCTAAACCTAATTTGAATGACTTTAGTTGTCATTAAACTAGTTCAATTAATGTTTGATTTGGAGAGAAAATAAAACTCATATATATATATATATACACACACAGTCGTATGAAAACCTTTTGAGTTTCTAAGTGAAAATAAATGAACACATCCTCAGTTAAATGTGACATTTGTCTGCAAGGCTGCTCATTTGCTGAGATTAACAAATTGGAAAACAGAAAATAGAAAATGTGCCATAAATTTTGCACAGACCACACTTTTTTTATCACTTTGCCAACGTGTTAAACTCAACGATTAAACGCTAATTGTGCACTACAGTGTGCATGAGTGTGTTCTCAGAAGAGAATGCGTTAACATTTCATTAAAAAACTTAACAAAGCACGATGTCATTTGGCCAGGGGTGCCCAAAATTTTGCATTCGACTGTATCTGCTATTCTTGTATCCTTCCATAATGTTTCTTGTCTGTTTTAAGAGAAAATCATGTAACCTTTGAAAAGTTATAGCTTATTATTGGTGAATTAAGTCTATTGATCTATTTACTTATTTGTTTATTTGTTTGGTCTGACTGTTTGCTAAGTCATGAAAAGAATTGCTAGATCGCTTGATCACTAATATCATCAACAGTGACAGCCCTCACTGACATTAAGAGTGACTCTCCTTCGTTGATCAGGGTAACTACTGTAATATGCTTATGAAAGCCACACTGTAATATTTGGGGATTTGGAGACCTCTGTGGTGGAAAGGTGTAATTGCACCCAACATGGCTTGTGCTTCAGACCCCTTCCCCAAGGAGATGAATCTAATGATTGCAAATATTGAAAGAGAATTCAAAGAGAACACAATCTAAACTTGGTGAAGGACGTATCTTCAGAGGATGTGAGTGAATTATATACTGTCTTCATATCTTCATCAGTATAACGTTGATTTTGGCATTTGAGACCTGAACATTGAGCTGGAACTTCTGTTGGCCTGTGCGTGTGCCGTTAGTACATAACGATGTATGACGTGGTCCAAAAAGCTCTCGACTAAGCGCTTCTGACTTCTAAATTATTATTTCAGGCTTTACAGAGTGACTTGCAGCAGTGCACGCTCACCATATTTTAGCCTGTCTTTATTCTCCTCACTCCATAATGCTTCTTCTTCCCATTTTAACAGCATTTAAACAAAAAATCTCAGTGCAATTTTACTGATACTACACTGAAAACACAGTTTATGCATGATTAGCTGAAGAGCAGTTCTGGTGTAGCTTTCTTACCATGTTTAATGACAGGCACTCTAGAAGGCTTGGCCCCCTCCTCAGGTTTCAGGTCATGTCCGGGCTCCTCAGTGTCATTACCTGCTGAGAAGAGAACACATTTCTCTTACCCTCTGCACTTTAATTTCTCTTTAAAACATATTCTGTCATCACTGAGTGCTTTACGTTAGTAGGATATCGCTGGTTTATTGCATAATTACTCATCAGCCCTTTTCTGCTAGACACAATCCAGCGGCTTTAAGGATTATTTATGTGCTGGAGGGGCATCTGAGCCAGCAAAGCCAGCCTGAATAAGACACAATTGTCTCCCTGGCAAAAGCAGCACTTGAGTAACGTTGGCTTCGCTCCACTTGCTGAGAAGCCTTTTCTTTGGTGCCAACAGTGGAAATGAACACAGTTAATTAAAGACAAGGTTGAATATGTGACTGAATTAAAATAGTCACAATAGCCAAAGTGCCACAGGGTGAAGGCTGTTTAGAGCAGAACAGACAAAAAGGCCAGGAGACTTTATCATACTGATGGGTTTGAATGACAACTTTGATTGTTCGTAAGACTCTTAAAGGGGAATTCCATGGAAACTTACTGACTCAGATTTCTTTATAATGAACACAGCATTTTTATTTGCATTTATATTATCTTAAATTTGCATTATATTATCTTAAATTTGCATTATATTATCTTAAATTTCTTATTATCTTTATTTGCATTTATATCATCTTTATATTATCTTATAAATCAGTGTCTTCTGAGCTTTTTTAAAACGTGGAAAACAATTCTTTGGGGACTAATTTGCATTACAAGGCCCTGCATGTACCTCTCTGCCACGCATGCATGTACATTTTAAAGAAGAACTTTCTCAAAACTATCATAAAACCTGATGTTTCAGACGTCAGGCGGCAAACTCATGATTTCATTAAACTCTGTAGACGTCTGGTTTCTATCAGCACGACTGTGAACAATCCAGGCCCTCTAGTCTTCTATAGTTTCACATCAAACCTCTCTGACTTTGCATCTTAACAATTTAATTATAGAGAAATTCCGAAACACTGGTGGAATTCCCCTTTAATCAACAGGACCAGGTTAAAGCTGAATCCTGGAAATAGCTTTAATATTCAGCACATACGCTGGCATCTGTCTTGGCACTCTTTAAGGGTCTTGAAGTTGTTTGCGTTTCCGAAGCAGCCGCCGTAGAAGAAGCGTGTGCACTCCTGTTTCTTGCTGTCGAAGAAATAACGGGGCACCAGCCCCCGGCACGGACCCGGCTCGTCCTCCAGGTGACAGGGACTCTTATTGGCTACAGGGGAGGGAGAAAGGAGAAGAGTCAGCCGGGGAAAAGGGAGAAAAATAAATTGCCAAAGGCCATAAATCATCTGCTTTTTATAGCCTCTGCAGTCTCAAAGTGAAGCCTAGTGGGAGAATTCTCACACTCTTGGGAGCAGCACATACAGGCCACTCAAACTGTACATTAGCCTTTAGAAGTGGCAGTTATCAGTGATAAAAAGAAGAAGCTCGGTCTCATTTTATAATAATACACTCATAAGTTTGGACAAATCTGGTCAAATGACACGTTTTGTTGATTTTCTAAGTGAAAACAAGTGAACACGTCCTCTACAGAGACACACTTCCGTGCATTTTAATGCAAAAATACTGTTTATTTACTGAATTTGAATGTTACATTTGCAAGCATCTATAAACACATTCATAACATCATAAGGCATTATGAACATGGTTATAAATAGTTATAAAAATGAAGTAGTGTTAATAACATGGTACACTGTCAGTGCCAAAGAAGTCAGTCCCAGTTTGGAGAGAGTTAAGACAGATTTCCCGTATTTTACTTCTCAGAGCTGGTGCTGTTAGGGCTGCATCCTCAGGGCTTCAGTCCTGAATATTCAGATGCTCCAAACCGTATAACATTGGATATGCAGTGTTAAGTGAGTGCCAGGCTAACGGTGGTGTACATTAACTTTCCCATGTTGGTTTCCCACTAATTTAAACTCTGACATCTGAAGCCTGTAATGAGCTTTACTGTGTTTTAGTGTTTCAGTAAATTCTTCAGTAAATACTTCAGCCTGAAGCCTCAGTCTAAACACTGAAGGAGGCTTTAGTCCAGCACGCCTCACTTTACTTAGAGCGGACAAACACGACTTAATGAGCTGTTATAATTTGTTATGAACAGTGCTTATAATACATTATGTTAACAATTCATAATGCATAATAAGCCTGGCTATAACATGTAATGCATTCTTATAAATATTTACAGCCATGTTTATGATGCCTTATAAATGCATTATAACATGTTATGAATGTGTTTATAGATGCTTACAAACATGACATTCATAGAAAGTGTTACCAATTTAATATTCATGTTAAATACTGGAAAAATAAAACAATAAAACATAAAATGTGCCATCATTTTTTTTTGTTTGCAAATATGTTAAATTTAGTTTAAAAAAAACAGTGTTTGTGTATTAATAAGTGTATTCTCTCAAAAATCAACAAAACATGCCATTCGACCAGGGGTGCACAAACATTTGCACATGACTGCGTCTCCGTCACCTGAAATAATCGGAAAATGTTTGGATCCTGAACTTTCAGCGCAGACCACATTTGTATAGAAGAGGCGCTATTTCATAAAAATTTGAAGTCCATGAAATATTACGGCTGCAGCCACTTATTGATTTACAAACAATGATCCATAAATCAAAGCGTGAGTGTGTGAGCCGTGATCTGAAACTCCCGTTCTGGTTTTACTTTCTGGTTTATACATGCAGCAGTGAGCCATCAGAAACCCCATGTTTCCTTCTTAACGTTTTAAATGGTTTAATGTTTAGTCGAAAGGACTTTCTTTGAACATGAATTAAACGTTATAGATGTTTATCAACTAATTATCCTATGAAATCTTATCTAATGATTCTTGTCGAGGTAGAGACACTTCAAGGGTTCAAGGGTAAAGGGAATGGTTCCATTTGGCACCATGAGTTCTGCATAGAACCATTTCATGCTTAAATGGCTCTTTGCATGACGATGTAGAATGTGTTGTATGTGCTTCTCTATAGCACCAAAAAATGGCTCTTTTATTGTTACAAGCTCGACACTGTAACAATAATAAAGCCGTTTCTTAAATAAAGTAATGCTAGATTTCTAAGGGTTAAATGGTATTTGCGCAGGTATTATGTTATCAAGATTTAAAATGATGATGGTAACATATAATAAACATACTGGCCCATGTTTTTTAAGGGTTCTGAAAGTCCAGCATATAAACCTCACAGAAACCTGAATGTCAAAGTAGGTAACATAGCATAATCATACACCCCACAAACATATTTCTTCTCCATGGTTGTTTATCACGGAGATCTACATCAGCAGGCAGCTCTCACTCGGCTGAGAGATCCCCCTGGCTATGTGCCAGGCTGGGTCAGGGTGATTGATGTCCTCCAGCTTCATCTATAGCACACATCCTGCTGATAAACGGCTGGCTCGGACCCCCAGGCCCCCAGACAAAACCTCAACACCTTTTTATCATTATGATGCAGAATTGATTGATGGAAGGCAACAATTAAAACAGATATTCATCACGTCAGGTAGCACTAACACTCCGCTCCATCCTACCTGCCACGTCTAATGGTCCAAAATGAGCTGCAGTTTGTTCTAATCTCATTAGAACTGCCATCAAGATCATGATTACAGCAACAACTCCACCTTATTCTCTTAATGCTGACACTGTGGGTTCTCTGGTGGTCCTGGATAGTAGATAAAATGTCTATATTTGTGTTGTAGTCATGGCGACCCCTGGTTCCTGTCACCATCTGAGTCAGTAAGCTTCTCTACTGTTAACCGCTTCACACCAAGCCTCTCTGAATGACTCTGTTTACATCTCAACAACTACACGATGGTGACATTTTGAAAAATCTGCGTAATTCTCCTTTAATAACACACCTAACACTATGACTAGTCAATTTCCATTCATTCCTAACGAGGGACGACTGGAATATCGAAATTTAATAGCCTTAATTAGACCGAAATGGATTTAACCAGTGTAACAGATGAAGTTATTCAAAGCTGTCAGTACTGGCCTTGTGTAAACTCGCAGGCCACAGCGGGCAGTGGAGCGATGCCTAAACGGACATTCGCACACATGAATAATGCAGAATAGCAGTTCTCGGGAAAAGCATCTTGGGAGCAGATAGACGAGGTTATGCGTTAGGGTTGCATTCCGTTTTGCTCCCATTGATGGAGCTTTCAGTCTGGCTGCGTGTGTTCCTGACCATTTTTCAAGGACACGACTGTTTTCACACTCACTATTACACTTTCAATATTCCAGAGGAAATGAATTTTGAGGATATCACTCATAAAATGGGCCAATCCCCCCCGGAAAACCTTGAAAATAATTTCCTCCTCCCCCATGCATCATACGCCTTACGTGTACTGACCACATTGCCCACTAGATGGAGACACAAATCCTCCAATCGCGTTTCGTAACTGCTTCATGGGCTTCTGAGCATTAAAGCTGATAAGCTCGCTCCAGCATCCAAAAGCAAATGAATCTCTTCCAGTGCAGAGAGGAGGAAATTATAATTCTTAATCACAACACTCAGCTGCATTCAACAGAGTCCATTCAACAGAGTGTCTAATAAGTGCTCGAATGCAAACTGGGGGCAGCGGTTTAAGCCGTAAGGGCAGTGACATTGAGATGCTCTCTGTATTTTCAGAAAAGTCCTTCTGAAGCTGCTGAAAAGTTGGCTGACTGTGAGGTTTCAAAGTTGCAGAGCTGGAAAAGAGCAGAGGCTCTGGGCAGCATGTGAATCACAGGAAAATGCTAACAGAGGCTGTATTCGAAGGCAGGAAGGCAGCCAGTCACGTCCGAATTGAACGCTTGCATAAACTGGCGCCTGCTGAGACACCTCCATCTGGCCGCGTTCTCTGTGGAGGATGTCTTAACTTCTCTACGTGTAGAAAATCAAGGCATTTGGCCGGGGGCGCCAAAACTTTTGCACACAACGTTTATAGCCGTGACAACTCACCCGAATGCTGCTTTGCAGTTCAGCAGTTCAGAAAATAGGTTTCTATCGTGCCATTCTAATTAGGCTACAGCTGCCTCTGCGAGGTTATGATAGTTATTATGAGGTCTATTGTATTTCTTATTACTGTTTTGAAGATGTTATTAGAGCACCAGCACCAGTACAGTCATGAAGACAAACTTTTAACTGTTTTAAAAGATTATTTTTAGGATTTTGAAGATTTTTGATTAAAAATAGAACAAATACTGAGTAAATATTCACTTTGTCATCTCTTATAATTTTGCAATTTATAGGAAGGTTCCTTATTTTTGCCTCTAGTCTGAGTTATGTTGAGAACTGACTGGCGCAGACGTGATATGATATCTGTGCTGTCATGGATAATACAGAGGATTTGAGTAAGATATGCTAGTTTGGTAATTATTGCTACAGTAAAATGATTTATATTTTTGGTAAGTAGATAACATGATATTCTGGAATGATGTGTTTTAGGCTACGTGCACATTACAAGCCTCATTGCTCGAATCCGATTTCTTGCTCCAATCCGATCTCTCTGACTCGACGGTTCACACTGGTTTAGATAAGTGATTCAAATCGGTCATTAATGTGAACGAACTGGCGTCCTGAAATGAGCCTCATGAGCTCCTCCTACTCAGTAACGTCACGTGTCTGAATCACAGCACAAACTAACGAGCAGAACGAGCTTCGCTGAGAAGATCATTAACTCTGATCAGCTCTCGGCTTCATTATTAGAGCCAGACGGAGGAGAAAAAGGTCAGATGAGCAGCTTTTCCACCGTTTACAGGCTTTAACGTCTGTTCGGTGCGGTTACCGTGGTAACGCTGAACGATGGCGCAGTGGAAAAAAGCACATGAATTCCGATCTGAGCGTCACATTAAAGTCACATGGTTATGAATCAGACACGTATCAGATATAGGATCACATATGAAAGTGACTCAGGTCGGATGTGAAAAGATCAGGATTGCATGTCCACACAGCTCTGAAAACATCGGATCCGAGGGCAAAAAAACTTTTTGCGCCACTTCAACCTGGTAATGTGAACAGAGCCTTAATTCTTACCATTTTTAAAAGCTGCACTATGTGAGATTTTCTTGTTAAAACTAAAAGAAGTCTGAAAAAAACGCCACTAAAATATGGTGAGCTGTGAGTCGCTCTGTAAAGCCTGAAATATTCAGTTAAAAATCAGAGGCATGTCGTCGGGAGTTTTTCAGGTCACGTCACACATCTTTATGTATTAATATCACACGCGCAGCCTAAAAAAGGACGTCCAGCTCTACGTTCAGGTCTAAAATGCAAAATCAACATTATACCGATGAGGATATGATGACAACAGTAGATCACTCACATCCTCTTAAGACACGCCCTTCACCAAGTCTCCAAATCCCCAAAATCTTATGTAGTGCAGCTTTAAATGACCATTTTTATGGTGTATTAATACTAACTTATGAATGACTGACCTTCCTGATGATTTGGCTACAAGTAGCTTTAATATTCTCCAATAAAATCCATTCATTTTTGACATGCGAATTATGTTATACACTTTGAACTGATTGCCTTCAGCTTTGAAGCTAGCTATGGTAAACGAGCAGGAGATTTGAATTAGAGCGTTGCAGTTGCCGGCCCCTTCTGGCTCCGCTGCGGCCCCGCTAGACAATCTGTCCGAAGCATTTTGGAGCCACACTCTCACCCTGTGAAGTGACGCATTGTGCGTCCCAAATCTGCTGCGCACGGCACTTTCTATTCCTCCCATTGCCGATGAAGCCTTAAGCCAAGATGAGACTGTGGCTTATTTCCTCATCACATGACACGGTCTGTTTCACAGCGATTATTGTAGTGACCTCTAGTCGGGGTTCCGGAACAGCAGCCTAGCGGGAGTCTGTCCAATTCGCAACCAGCCTCTCCAGAAGCTGTAATAAGATATGACTCACCAAACCACAGGGCAGTAAATAACCCAGTGTGGCCCAGGCTTTGTTGCACATTGCATATTTGTCCGTTTTTGTGTCCAGGAAAGAGAGCAGAACATTAAATTGCTCAATTCTTGCCCCAAAAATGTTTCCAACCATGAAACGTTTGCTGTTTCAGCTGAGGCAAGATCAAACCGCATAGTGACTGAATCATATTCAATCATAATCATATCAAAAGCAGTTTGATGCTTTACATTTGTACCTATGCGCTGAATAAAACCCATAATTTCTACAGTAGTTTACTGTGTTCAAGTCAGTGTGACGCTGTGTTTTACCGTTTTATGCAGCATCCTGAGTGTCATACTGGGAAAACTTTTACAGTACAAGCGGTTTATTCCATATAAAACATCCTACTGTCATATTACTGTAACAATGTTGTAGTAATAGATTTAAATCGTTGCTGTCCAATAAAAACCATGTATCTCCATGTTTGTCCATTTTTATTTTTCTGCATCATTTCAACACACTAGCGGTCCTTCATGATTAGTGTAAATTTCATGATGATTGGACAAATAGAAAGGCTTCACAATCACATGGAGTGAAGCCTCTTTACATTGACTTACATTGAAAGGTAAGAGTGTTTTTGCCCTCTCCTGTAAAGGAAATTTTTTTGGAGATACTTTGGACGATACGTTACAGCAAAGAGCCACCAGTTCAGTTTTTTCATTACTTACAGCTGAGATGCTCTATTATCTATGAACTAGAGTAAATGCGACAAGATTATTCCTGACTAGTGGTAAACTTAGTTAGCATTAGCCTAACGTTAGCCTAGCCTACCACAAAGCATGCTAGCCTCTCCTATCTGTACCAACGTAAAGTAAAGCACAGGACATCCAAGTGCGTTCATTTTCCTGTCATCTATGTCACCCAATAGCAGAATTTTAGAAACGTTCACTTCCTTTTTGTTTGTAAGTGTCTGAATACCACTGCTACGATCAGGCTAATTTCAGCTAGCTATGAGATTAATAACAGTGTCAAGCTAACAGCGGGGTACATTCACTTAGGCTCAAGCTTAAACACTGACTTCTGGAGCAAGTCACATATTTTTACTTGTTTTTTTCCAGTAAATACTTAAACTTAAAGCCTAACAGGGAATATTATTAGAGGAGCCTGTTAGCTTTTGAAAGAACAGCTGTTTGTACTTTTGAATATGAAATAATACATAACGATTCTTTTCTTAGGATTTTTGACTGTAAAATGTGCTTAAGATCCAATGACAGCCTTAAAACTCCTGTTTGAATCTTCCGTTTTCCTAATATATATTAGCATATATAAGGATGTTGTTGATTACAGTAATGTGCTGCTGTTAATATGTAGCCTTGTAAAAATACATCTTTGTACTGTAAATGTAGTAACTCCCCCACTCTGGGGGGTTTCGCTCTTGGACCAAGGCCTCTGTTCTGCTGAAAAAATCCTAAATACTGTAGTATACAGTAAAAAAAGGTCTGCTGGACTGTCGCTACTAAACAGAGACATGACTGCTCGTTCTGTTGAGCTCTCAACATGAGTCTTCTCTGAGTTTAATTCAAGAGCCTCAAGTGGCCTGAGCTATAGCTAAAATAAAGCACTAGTGAGTCAACCTTCACTTTGCCTCATGTTTATTCACAGTCTCACTACGATACATTACACGTTTAATGACTGCAATGACTGCAGGAGGCTAATTATTTGTTTTGCAGTGTTTACCTGCCTTAACTAGATATGCATTCGACTACCAAGCGTACCTGCATGTGGCTGCTTTTCTTATAAGATTAAGTGACCCTTATTAGTCCCACAGCGGGGAAATTTCACCTCCGCATTTAACCCATCAGTGCAGTGAAACACACACTAGTGAACACACACACTAGGGGGCAGTGAGCACACTTGCCCAGAGCGGTGGGCAGCCCTCTCCACAGCGCCCGGGGAGCAGCTGGGGGTTAGGTGTCTTGCTCAAGGGCCCTTCAGTCACGTACTGTTGGCTCAGGGGATCGAACCAGTGACCTTCCAGTCACAGGGCCGGTTCTCTAACCTCCAGCCCACGATTGCAGTCCACATAGAAGTCACATGAAACAGCCAGGTCTAAAAGGCGTCTATGACTCTCGAGCATCCACTTTTTTGGTGACACTGTGAAATGAAAATTACGATTCTCAGCCAGTGACTCTGAGACAGTCCTGGCTACGAGATGCACCTCTGTGTGATTCAGCATCTGAATTATTTACAGTGTTGAGAAAATGGGATGCGCTAAAGTAGGTTATTCCATTCCAAACAAATGTTCTCCCACAAGAACCACAAAAGCATGTGTTTTTTCAGTTTGACAGGAAGCCAAGTAAAATTACGCCTTTGGAAAGGCATTAATGTCTCGACGTCTCATCATCTGAGCAGCATTTTGAGCAACAGCTCTGATGTGTGTGGTCCAGTGTGGTCCTGGAGTCCCTCTGCATGATACATCAGCAATTTTCCATCTCTGACTCACCCATTTTAAACCTTCTAGGCCAGGCATGGTCAGCTTTGGTCTAAGAGGGCCTTGGGTGCAGTATAGTTTGTCACTTCCCTGCTCAACAGGGATGGATTAGTGACCAGGCCTCTGGAGTGGGGGTCCAGGAGCCTCAAGACTGAGACCGCTCAAGATGGCTCAAAAACTTGGGATAATCCACTGCAGATGTAAACGTGATGAAAATACTCTCCTTGAATATATACAAACAACTAAGTAAATAAATCTCAGGCTAAAGTTTTCTGTTTCCAATTATTATTGACTGATGTTGCTCTTCAAACTGGGATATTAGTGTTTACCCTTCCATTTGTACACGTCTTCTGTTTCGTATTATGACTCGGTTTGGCTTGAAAGACATTCAAATATTACACAAAAACCTCTCTAAACAAACTCTTACAGTGTAGACACAATAAGATATTGCACATAAATACGACCAATTTTATTTATTTTTTTCATAATAAAAATTAAGATACTGTTTAATCTCACTTTTTACATCTTATTTTTAAAATTATTATTTTATATTATATACAGGGGGGGTTCCTGAGGTTCTTCATATTCCGTACTCATCCCTGCTGCTGAAACACACTTGATTAAATTCAGCAGTAGGGCGGTCATGACTTATCCGTCAAGCTCTATTACTTCATTAAAACCATTACTGATTACAGTATACCTTTGGGCAGTGATTGGTTGAAAATGTACATGATAATAATGCATATTCTACATTTCTCTAATGGTCCCCAATGGTCTCATTCAAACGGACACCTGCATTTGTAGTCATTTTTCCCATACAAAGTCTTTTTAAGGGCTTCCTTGCTTATCTTTTTTAGAATTAAGTCTTTTGGAATCTTTGAAATGATGTATGTTATGGTTTGTTATTCAGTGAAGTCTGTTTTTAAAAGGTCCTTGCAGCCTTAATGAATCCTCAGACAAGAGGAGAATTAATTTTTCTATTGTGCATGCACCATCATTTAGAGTTAACATGAAAGCAGTGCCCAGCTTAAAGTGAGTGCCAGTAAACTCGGCGAAAGCAATGCGTCTGACCTTTTAGTGCCGATGTCTTGCTCTAATAATGAGCAGCTGACAGCTGTTCAGAGCAAGCTAGCCTCACAGGGAAGGCGTGTGCTGCTAGTTAGCTCATTTGATGCTGTTCACGGTTAATTCCTGTGACATTAATGATTCTGATGTGAGTGTGTGGGTTGGTTTAGTGTGCAGTTGTGTTCACACTTACTCCAAATCCACACCAGATGCAACACAGTGTATATGACGTGCAAGCCTCCATGCGTCTAAACACTTCAGCTGGGAATATCGGCTCTTTTTCTCCTTCTTTTTCTAATTAAAATGAGTTAACAGCAACTCTAGAACTTGACAGCACAAACAGCGTTTCAGTGAAATCACAATTATACGTGGTTACCACTGTTCTCGTCAAATAAAAGCCTCATCATAACATTAGTTAGTTAGTACAGTGCAGGAGCTGCACAGCAACTTCTAGGCCATCAACCTCACCACCTTTTAGTAAATCATGGTTTCAAACTGTAACATCCGCTCACTCTTTGTCCTGGTCTTTCTGTTTGCCTTTTTCTTGGTTTCGTAGTGCTGTGTTCTTTGTTTATCTGCCATGTGCTTTTGTTTTCTTTTGCCATGTGCTTTTGTTGTCTTGTTGGCTCCTCCCATCCCCTGCCCTGTCTTCATCTGTTCTTTGTCTCCCAGCCCCGCCCTCTCATTAGTCTCAGGTGTTTCTCGTTTTCTGTTAGTATTTATACCCCTGTGCTTTCTCAGTCCCTTCGTCTTGCATTGTGCATCTTTATATCCTGTTGTGTGGTTCCCCTCGTTGCTGGTATTGACAGTGGTATCTGTCCCACTCTCCTATGCCCCGGTGTTTGTGAACTCTGCATTGTGTGTAAATATAAGCAATATAGAAAGTGGGCATGTGCGATTTTACTGGACGTCTCTCATTTAGGCTTTACTTGCTCACGCACATGGACACAATAGGCTCCAAGGGTAAAAGACACATCAGGTTCATGTTTTGTTGGACATAAGCTGCATCTAGTGTTTATACTAGATATACTAGTTTGGTTCCTTTGGTCCAGACCACATGGTGGCAACCCAAATGATAAGAAGAACCATTTTGTCCTGTTTCAAAAAAAATCACTGACGTAATGTTTTACCATCTTTGCTGTAATTATGTCTCAGTATGCTATAATGTCCTGGTATAGAGTAAAAAATCTAAGCGAAAAACTCAGACTTTGCTCTGCTTTGAGTTTTAGCTCAGCTACAGCTGCTTTTCTTGCATCTCTGGTGAAAAACTTCTACAAAAGTAGAACAGCTTGTTGTAAAATGTCTCTCAACATTAGACTTTTTATGAGGCTGAAGTTTAGATGAAGGCTTGTTTAAATTTTCCCATTCCACCATATTCCCGTTCTCCCATTCCTTCCTCCATTCCTAAGGTGGAATGGGAAAATTTGAACAAGAAGCTGGTGAATGAGAAACAACTTGTATCAGGAAACCAGCTGGAGTGATAATAAATGCAGAGAAGTCCATTTCATCTCTGAATTTTTAATGTTTGTCTTAAATCATTGTCTTTACGTTAGCTACTAGCTAGCACTTAAGCCCATTTATTATTAAAACTGTGCCGAATGATCAGCAGAGCTTTATTTTACTGCAAAGGAGGATTATTTTATTTTCCCCTTACAAAGCTCATACGAGTAGAAGGTCACAACTGATTGGGCAGATTTCATTATGTTTAGAATAGAATTTACAACCATTTGTCTCTGTGTTTGCACACTGAAATTAGACCTCGGCATTTAACCCATCAGTGCAGTGAAACACCCACGTACATGCACTCTAGTGAACACACACACTGAGGGGCAGTGAGCACACTTGCCCAGAGCGGTGGGCAGCCCTATCCACAGTGCTTGGGGAGCAACTGGGGGTCAGATGTCTTGCTCAAGGGCACTTCAGTCACAGATTATCAGCCAAGGGGATCGAACCGGCAACCTTGCGGTCAGAGGGCTGGCTCCCTAACCTCCAGCCCACGACTGCTTAGGTCCAGTAACTGTGATTATGTCAACCCAACTTTCTTAATCACGCTGTTTTCCGTTCTGTCTGGACTTGGTATTATTTACGTCTTATTTTGTAAGTCTTGTGCTATTACAGCAATAACACGAGACTCCATTAGAGAGAATTACTGCGGTTTTGCACAACACAAAGCCGCGTGAAATCCCTGCAATACCCTCAAGTGGCTTACTGCTTTTACAAAATGGAGAAGCCTTAGTAGCTCAATGCATAATATTATTTATGTGTGCAGTCAAATGTGTATATCCTGTATTTTAGAATGACTTCAAACATACACTATATTTCCAAATGTATACACCCACCCACCCAAATCATTGAATTCAGGTGTTCCAGTCACTTCCATGGCCACAGGTGTATAAAGCCGAGCCCCTAGGCCTGCAGACTGCTTCTACAGACATTAGTGAAAGAATGGAATTCCAGCGTGGTACCGTGATCGGATGCCACCTGTGCAACAGGTCCAGTCGTGAAATTTCCTCACTACTAAATATTCCACAGTCAACTGTCAGTGGGATTATAACAAAGTGGAAGCGATTGGGAACGACAGCATCTCAGCCACGAAGTGGTCGGCCAAGTAAAATGACAGAGAGGGGTCAGCGGATGCTGAGGGGCATAGAGCGCAGAGGTCACCAACTTTCTGCAGAGTCAATCACTACAGACCTCCAAACTTCATGTGGCCTTCAGATCAGCTCAAGAACAGCGTAGAGAGCTTCATGGAATGGGTTTCCATGGCCGAGCAGCTGCATCCAAGCCTTACATCACCAAGCGCAATGCAAAGCGTGGAATGCAGTGGAGTAAAGCGCCGCCACTGGACTCTAGAGCAGTGGAGACGTGTTCTCTGGAGTGACCAATCACGCTTCTCCGTCTGGCAATCTGATGGACAAGTCTGGGTTTGGCGGTTGCCAGGAGAACGGTACTTTTCTCACTACATTGTACCAAGTGTAAAGTTTGGTGGAGGGGGGATTATGGTGTGGGGTTGTTTCTCAGGAGTTGAGCTCGGCCCCTTAGTTCCAGTGAAAGGAACTCTTAAAGCTTCAGCACCAAGAGATTTTGGACAATTTCATGCTCCCAACTTTGTGGGAACAGTTTGGGAACGGCCCCTTCCTGTTCCATCATGACTGCACACCAGTGCACAAAGCAGGTCCATAAAGACACGGATGAGCGAGTTTGGTGTGGAAGAACTTGACTGGCCTGCACAGAGTCCTGAACTCAACCCGACAGAACCCCTTTGGGATGAATTAGATCAGAGACTGTGAGCCAGGCCTTCTCATCCAACATCAGTGTCTGACCTCACAAATACACTTCTGGAAGAACGGTCAAAAATAAACAGACTCCTAACCCTTGTGGAAAGCCTTCCCAGAAGAGGTGAAGCTGTTATAGCTGCAAAGGGTGGGCTGACATCATATTAAGCCCTATGGATTAGGAATGGGCTCTCACTCAAGTTCATATACGTGTGAAGCCAGACGAGCGAATACTTTTGAATATATAGACACACATTTTCTGAGCCACTTCTCCCTCAGGGTCGCGGTGGTGCTTGAACCTCTCTTGGAAATATGCTGTATCTCAAATTCAGTTTTAAAACTGAAAGTAAAATATTCTGAAGTTATCAATTCAGAGCTTATGAAGAGATGATGAAACATGTACGTGTCAAAACACCATCAGAAACCAAATAAGTATTGCACACAGGAGATGCCAGTCCATTCTGCCTTTGGTCCATTTAGACAAAGCTCTATTTGAAACTAATCAATACCACTGTTCGTATGGTGCACACAGTTCAGACGGCAACATTCTCACTTGCTCTTACGAACTGCTCTAACAGAGCAACCGCACCTAGTTTGTGAGCCCTGATCACCATGGAAGTGTTTCTGATGATCAAAAAATGCTTCAGGAATGCGTCCAGTGTAAATTGGCTGTAACGATAGATACGGTTCACTTACCCGCGCTAAAGTGAGCCAGAAAGATCGCATTTAAGCAAAAATGAGGGTGGTAATATAATTTTTGCTTTATATAACTGAGTATGACAGCTTAGTGTGTGCCCTCCAGGACCAGAATCAGCCTCCCTGATCAGTATCACTTAAGGTTTGTTTTCCTCCACTCAACCACAGTTTACACTGTAACCAGGTCTGAGTTGTGCAATATTTGTCATGTTTGTCATTACTCTTTATGAGCTTATTACAATGAAGGGAACACCCTGCCGGTGAACTCTCTACAAACCCATAAAAATGTGTTATGTACACAGCTGCGCCTACGATGGCGTGTAAGTCACATTTTACCACCCTCAAGATATTCTTCTCTCAGCCAGACTGAAAAGCTGTTGCTGTGGCAAACTGCAGGTGAGCCCATCTGCTACCTTACTGATTCAACTGTTAAATGAAAAAGAAGCTCCTCAAGGAATGAATGCAACTGAAGGCTATTTCTCTGAATCTCAAGGTTTCCTCTTAACAAGGGGTGACTTGCACTTGTTTCTGCACATTCACCCTTGAACACAAATGAGGTGGAATCGCTTACCTTTCACCGTGCACATTTCTTCGCACTCCTCCAAGGTCTCAAAGTTGTTTGCATTGCCTTGGCAGCCTCCAAACTCGAACGGCTCACAGCGACCTGTGTCGATGTCAAAGTAGAATCTGTCCTTTAACGCCTTGCATGGGCCCTCATCCTTCTTCAGGGCACACGAGTGGTGGAAGATGTGGAGGTGAGGCTGCCCTCCATCTGCTGAGACAGTGAAGGAAGCCAAAATTATGATTCTGCCATGCTTGGAATTCATTAATGGTGGATAATATGGGTCAGTTATTAGCTGCAAACCTGGGGCTCTGTAGGAAAATAATAAAGGGGGATTCTGGATTTCTGGGAATTTCAAAGGAACATTTGCTTTCAACAGAACAAAGACTTCACGCTGTTTAGATATATTTTAACTGCAGTGGAAGGCTGCAGATACGCCGCCTGCCGCGACTTTGCCCTCAGTGTTCTGAACCCGCTTGAAATCAGAGTAAACCACCCACAGTCCGCGGTTCCCAGGGTGAGCGGAAAAATAACAGTAATGACTAATTCACTCTGACTTCAAAGTATGAGGGACCTCAACTAAGGCAGAATCTCTACAGTGTTAGATTAGTGCTCATAGCCAAAGGACAGTTTTAAAGCTGAAGACAGGGATGTACAAGAGTAGCTGAATTCCAGCGATGAAATCGATATGTGGGTATTCGTTAAAGTGCTTCATGGGAAGTCAGTGAACATCGACTGATGTCATGTCCCCATTAGAAGTCCTCTCTCTTAAAAGTCTGAGCCCTTTTTGTCTTACATCATTCGTGTTTGTTTTGGTGTCATAAATCTCCCATCACGTGTGTAGCCCTGCAAAAAGCCTTGCAAAAAGTCAGTGTGACAGTTGGTGGAGTGATGCAAGGGTTGCGTGTTCAAATCCCAGATATACGTCTGCATAGGCATGAAATTAAAGCCAGAATGTGACCTGACAAAGCCTGACCGGTGCTGTGAAATTTGACTCCAGCAGCTCGCTTTACTGCAGAACAGCAGCATCCACACTAATGCTAACACCACACTAGAAGACTCTGTAAAGACTGAAGTCTGGCACCTTCTCACACCTGAAGACAATGTCACAGCTTTTAGTCACAGGCTATGACTTTGCAAAGACTGGGATTCTTCCCGGGTCACTATTTGCAAGAGTTTTGAGTTTATTTCCCATCATGCACCTGGTGGAAATTTACAAGCAGATAAACCCTTTCCTTCCACTATATAGTGACAGAGATGGGAGAATATGATGGCTGGACATGTAAATAGCTGGGGCTCAGCCCAGTTCACTGTAGAACCTATTCGTGCAGACAAACCACACACACACCAGTGAACACACACACTAGGGGGCAGTGGGCACACTTGCTTGGAGCGGTGGGCAGCCCTATCCACAGCACCCAGGGAGCAGCTGGGGATCAGGTGTCTTGCTCAAGGGCACTTCGGTCACGTGCGGTCGGCTCAGGGGGTCGAACCGGTGAGCTTCTGGTTCCCTAACTTTCAGATTTTTTTTAGTAATGTGTAAAATGTGCAGTTACTTTATAAATGTAATATAAAGATTTACAAATCAGCACAACATGGAGCGATTCAGCATTGTTGGTTAGGTGTTGTGAACTAAACCATAAGAAAAAAGAAAACAGTGTAACAAGCGCAGAGAAATGAATTCGATTCATCAGTAACGCCATTCTTAAAGTCCTCTGCACATTTCCTCACATCACTGTTACACTCAGTGAACCTGAAATATTAAAACGGCCAGTTTACATTATTGAGGTAATATGATTGCTGCGTGAAAGGGGGGCAGATTTGCCTTTTTCACAAAGATTTCAGGCTCTCACACATGCATTTTCTCCAATCGGTCGCTCTCACGCCCAACCCTACACGACACTATTTGCATGAGCCAAGACTTAAAACTTTACGATAATATTAAACACGGTTGATTTTGTCGTGTTTGTGGATGGAGGTCTATCTGAGCAGGAAGCTCACTCAAGAACGATAGTTCAAAAGCAGAAATTACAGGTGTACATTGGTGAGACAGAGATGGAGAGGGTGAAAAACCTTCAAATTCCTCGGCATCCACATCAGTAAGGACCTCACCTGGTCTCACAACACACACCTCATCATCAGGAAGTCCCAGCAGCGACTGCACTTTCTGAGAAGGCTGAGGAAATTTAACACGGCAGCCAAAATTCTCAGCACCTTCTACAGGAGAATGATCGAGAGTCCCTGGAATGGAAACTGCACTGCTCAGGACTGAAAG